>NC_058054.1:490000-585000 GCF_020085105.1 Siniperca chuatsi
CTTCTCCAGTCTCTGTCTCCTCCTCCTCCTCCACGTTGCCATAGTGATGAAGAAGAGGAGGATCTGAACAAGGCCTTTGATGTTCAGGGTTTTCAGCAGATCCTTTGTCCTGCAGCTCGCGGCCCGCCAGAAAAACACAGAACCTACGATGAGCAGGACTTTGAAGGTGAGACACCAAAACTTACCTGGTTTCAGGGGTTCATAAGGAGGTTTAAGGAGTCTTGGATGAAGTTCAAGCATCTCTCAAGAATTTCCCAATTTGGGATCAATAAATTACATCTATCTATCTATCTATCTATCTATCTATCTATCTATCTATCTATCTATCTATCTATCTATCTATCTATCTATCTATCTATCTATCTATCTATCTATCTATCTATCTATCTATCTAGGAGGTTATAAAGGTTCTGGCAGTGGTTCTGGGGTGTTTCAAGAGGCTCTAGGAGTTTCGGGGTGCATTACAGGGTTCTAGGAGATTTTAAAAAGTTTTAGGGGCTCTTGAGGAGGTTTCACTTCGTCAAGAACGACTTAGGTGCTCTAGGGTACCAGCAGTTATTGAGAAGGCCCCAGCAGGGAATCAAGGAGGTTCCAGGTTCTTTAAACAGGTTCAAGAGCTATTTGAGAAGATTCAAGGAGTCTTTGATCAAGTTCAAGCAGCTGGCAGTGGTTTCAGTGTGTTTTAGGACAATTTAGGGGTTCTTGTCTGGGTTCGAAGAGACCCTAAGGATATTTCAGGGGAACATGAGGAGGTCCAACATGTCTATGTTGGGGTGCCAGTATTTTGAGGACTTCCTAGAAATGAAGTTGCTGAGAAGGTTCCTGAGGTTCCTACTCATTGACTTTTTGGGAGTTCCAAGGGACCATTACCGTTCTAGGTGATTTAGTAGTTTAGTTCTGTGGATTGTTTAGAAACTTCCAGGGGTTCTTGAGGAGGCTCCACTGTCAAGAACCACTGCACCCTTCAGGAGGCTCCAGGTTTTTTGATAAGGTTCATGGGACATTTGAAGTATTTGATCACGTTCAAGCATTTTTAGGATGTTGTAAGGTTCTGGCAGTGATTCCAGGGTGGTTTAGGTGGTTCTAAGGGTTCTTGATAGGGTTCTAGAAAACACTGATGAAGTTGAGGGGGTTCCACCATCTTTGAGGATGTTCTACAGTTTGTTAAGAAGTTTAATGCGGTTCCTGTTCTTCCTGTTTGCAGGGTCTTTGAGAAAGTATCAGGGATACTTTAGGAATCTTGGAGAGGGTTCCAGCAGTTATTGGAAGGTCCCAGGATAGAGGTGAAGGAGGTTCCAGGTTCTTTAAAGAGGTTCAACAAATATTTGCAGTTCCAGTCATCTTTCAGAATCTCTGTTTGACAGTGTTGTTCTTCTTGCTTTAAAAGCTTCAGGTGGATTGATCCTAAAGACATTCAGAATGGTTTTGCCTTCTTTGGTGAGATTCCAAACTAATCTGGTTCCAGAAGGTTCCACAGATCTTTAATAGAGTTCTAGAGACATTGAGGAGGTTCCACAGAGGGCTTAATGGATCTTTAAGGGAGTTGAGTTTGACAAGTTTAGTCTTAGTCCTTGGGAAAAATAGATTCTCGGATTTAACTTTCGTGCTCAAATCCAGGGATCGTTGAGGAGGTTCAAGTGGGGTTTTGGAGGAAGTTCCATGGATTCTCAAGGAGACTCGTGCTTCAATGATGAGGTGGTCTTTAAAGAGGTTCCAGGGGTTGTTGCTGAGGTCAAAGGTTGTTTTCAGAAGATGAAGGTCCTGGGATCATTGAAGATGTACTAGAGGTTCTTGGGAATTCTGGGTTAAGGGACTGATTCTTCCTCATTACTATTACTTTGATGCTTTTTTCATTGAATTCCACTTGTATTGTAACATTTATAACAGTCATAAATATAATTTTGCTGCAGATCACCGTCACTTTTCTCTCCACGTCCATCATCCTCTGTCCAAACCGCCCACTGACAGCAGGAGGAAGAGGACCAACGAGGGGAGGAAGGAGGCAAGGCGAGGGTCCACCCCTAACACTGCAGCCACCATAGAAGAAGACCAGGAGGAAGAGGAGGGCGAGGAAGAGTCCTACAGTCAGAATGATGGAGAGGAGGGACGAACGACCACACCCACCAAGTGAGTAACACACCTGATGATTTGTTAACAAAAATCCGGTCGGGACCTTTAAACATGGGATTTTAGTCGAGTAACTCCTCCCCTTCACAGTGACCCACCCACCACCTCGACCAATCACAACGGCCTCTCACCTGGCTGCATCATGACGAGTGTCGCCAGTGATGATGCTGAAGAGGCTGAAACACTGATGTCTGTCGACCTGGACGGCATCAAGAGTCAGTAAACCTGCTTCAAACTACACTCGTTATATGTAAATTTAATTTTCTCTTTACATGCAATTTTACATACAATACGCCTTAATAAATTACATATAATTTTACACATAACACTATACCTCACATTTAACTCCACACTTTAGATATAACTTTACATTTACCATCATGTTTTATATGTAACTTTATGTACAACTTTACACTTAAAAATAGACTTTAACTTTTACTATATTGTGAACTGTAATAACTCCTCTGACTCTTCATCTAGCGCCATCATCAGGTCAGCATTTCAATATGTCCAATACTTTGGCTTCTGACCAAATACCTGCAGAACTAATGACGTTCATGTTAGCATGTTAGCATGCTGATGTTAGCATTTAGCTCAAAGCACCACTGTGTCTCAGTACAGCCTCACAGAGCTGCTAGCATGGCGGCAGACTCTCAGTCTGGTGACCTTCGTGAAGATGAGATAAGAAGCTACAGATTTATGGAGATGTGGCCTTCAGGATTTGGGGGTACTGGGTGAAAGGCAGAAAACGCACAGCAACAACTATGTGTCAATTATGAAGGAATGTTTTCCAACATGAAAGAGCTTTCTGTCAGTTCTTGATCTTCAACATGTGACCTGAAGCTGCTGCTGACCTGACCACAATGCTGACATCCTACACGCTGAGCCCACAGCCTCTTTCTATTGTTACTGTGTGCGTCTGATTGTGGAGAACTGTCGGTCTTTCAGATGAACACGAAGTCAGTCTCTGGTTGTGATCGAATATTTCAACTGTTTGTTGTTTGACAGACTGAAGGCTGATCTCAGTGAGTATTCACCTGCTTCTACTCTGATTCTACTTTCAGTAAGACCTGCTGAGTTTGTTTAATCTGCGATATAAACTGATGGAAACATACCTGAGATATCCCCACTTCTATGTAAATGCAGTATACAATTATATAATTATATTATTATTTAAAAGAATTTTAACAATGTCAGAGATGTAAACTTGTGATTTGGACTCAAGTTAAACTAAAATCAGGACTTGAGGCTTGAAAGCAAAAAGCTGATAAATTCTGACCTGATGGAAACTAAAACGTACAAATACTGAACAAAAGCTCAATTAATACACGAACTGGAAGACACGGGTACAAGAGTGTGATGTGTTTACAGACCAGTGATGAAAATGATCATTAATTGAAATGAGTTATAGTTTTATTGTAATTCACAAAAAGTCTGCCATGTTTTCTTGCTTTTGTTAGGGAAGCCACAAAGCTCGTTCATGAGCTTCTCTTATTTACGGTGCTGCATCACTGCCAGTTCCATTAAATGAACCCACGTTCTGGTCGTGTTACAAAGGTTGTAGCTGTGTATTTGGATCTAGTTAAGAGGCTACTCCCACCTGCAGTGGTGGAAGAAATATCCAGATCTTTTACTGGAGGAAAGGAATAACACCACTCTGTGAAAATACTCCACTCCAAGTAAACGTTCTGCATTTAAAATCTTACTGAAGTAAAAGTATGTTTATATTATCAGGAACAGGTACTTTGATTAAAAGTGAGAGTCGTCCCTGTGCAGTAAAACGCTTCCTGTCAGTGTTTATTATATCTGATGTTTCTGGATTCATATTCCTGCTGCATTCATGTGTGTGTTGCATTTTACTGCTGCAGATGTTTCAGGCTGAGCTCATTTTAACTGCTTTATATCCTGTTGGGCAGTTTAACCTGCAGCAATGCATCATGGTCTATAAGACCATCAGGTGTCTGCAGCGTCGCCGTCCTGCGAGAACCACGTATCAGAGAAACAGCCTGTTTTCAGCTGATCCGAGGGGGGGTTAAAGGGTTTATTCAGCTTCAGGAGGAGGAGAGTTTCCTCAGCACATATACCATACAGGTATTTATACTTATACCGACCTGATACTTAATTTATTTTCTGACCTGTTTTATAGTGTTTATAGTTTATCATATTGTTTGCTAGTACTTTCTCCTGTGTGCACTGACGTAAAGACGAGCTGCTGTTTCCCTTCAGGATCAATAAAGGATTTCTGATTCAGGATCAATAAAGGAAATTCTTTGTCTGATTCTGGAGTACCTGGAGATACGAGGTTTTCACCGGACAGGAAGGGGATGAAAAAGTGTAATCTGAAAATCAATTAGTAACTGAAGCCGTCAGACAAACGCAGTGCAGTAAAAAGTCCAATATTTCCTCTGAGACGTGGAGTGGAAGTATAAAGTAGCTTAAAATGGAAATACTCAGGTAAAGTACAAGTACCTTGAATTTGTACTTCAGTACAGTACTTAAAATCACTAAAATCACCTAAGACAGCAAAGACTGCAGTCAGAGGATTTGTGTTTATCTGCCGTTCAAAAATATCTGACAGAGATTTGAAAATTAAGCTCCAAAAATGAAAGAATATATATAAAACATGTGAGCGAGCAGCGACCTGCAACTGGAATCACTGAAACAGAATAACCTCCTCTGTCAGGCCAAACCTGTGAAGCTTTAAACAGATCACAGTTTACTTCATCGTATGTAACACAACTTATTCCCAAACCATACAATATCTGTATAGAATGACTTTAAGGCAGAAACAAGTGTTTTGACTCGTAGTAATAACTCAAAGCCCTGAAGAAGAGTGGAGGTCCTCTGGGTTTGACTTCCTGCTCTTACTTATACTATAACCTTCATACGAAACACTTTTCAGTGAACTTCTCCACCTTCTTCACTTAAAGACGACTAAACACACACGAACAGTAACCTAGACAAATAAAATGTAAAATGAACTCAAGGTTGTTGTTTTTAACAAAATAAAAAATAATACCTAAAATAAACAGTTCTCCTAATAATAAACACATTTGCAGAAATATAATATAACAATTTGTTTTGGCTCACACATCTTCAGACTATGATTCACTGCAGTTTTCCTTTTTGTTCCTTTTTTTGCTTCGCTCACCACCAGATTTCACTGACGGCAGGTAGAGGGCGCCGGTCAGCTGACTCTCACTGTTGGAATGTGATTGGCTGCTTGTGTTGATTATTTCCAGGAAAACGAGATGAATCTAATTTTTACAGAAACCTGAAACTCTGCTCACCTGCTGATTACTGCAGAGAGCGAACACACCTGTGTGTGTGTTTGTTTGAGTTCATGTCTCGTCTTACTGATTCTCCACTGAAGTTAAATCGAGCCTGAAACTCTGTTAGACTGCAGAAAGTTCCCGTGAGACCACAGAGAGTGTGTGTGTCTGTGTTCACATTAAAGGGTAACTACACCCTCATTTAAAAATGTACAGTGTGTGAGGTGGAGGGTGAGGGGAGACGGGGAGACTGACTGACCAGCGCTCAGTGTAGCGTGGACAGAGACGCTTAGCTGGTAGTCAGAGATAATCAGAAACAGAAATCCTTTATTGATCCCCGAAGGGAAACTCTTTGTTACAGCAGCTCGCCTTTACGTCAGTGCACACAGGAGAAAGTACTAGCAAACAATATAATATAAAACACTATAAAACAGGTCAGAAAATAAATTAAGTACCAGGTGGGTATAAGATAAAACCTCCAGCTACTGTCAGACTCTCTATGTCTCTGCTGGACAGACAGGAAGTCTGCTGGAGCGTTGACCGCTGGTGATCAGTACGTAGCCGTAGCCCCGCTGGTGATCAGTATGTAGCCGTAGCCCAGCTGGTGATCAGTACGTAGCCGTAGCCCCGCTGGTGATCAGTATGTAGCCGTAGCCCAGCTGGTGATCAGTACGTAGCCGTAGCCCCGCTGGTGATCAGTATGTAGCCGTAGCCCAGCTGGTGATCAGTATGTAGCCGTAGCCCCGCTGTGTAGCCCCACCAGTGTTAATCAGTCATGCTAATGCTAATGCTAATGCTAATGCTACCAGCAGCTCTGTGTGAGAGGCACACTGAGGCCACAGTTAGCCAGTGTTCTGCTTTTTATACTGGGTGCTGCAGCTGCTAACACAGCTGGGGGGGTCCAACATATCAGAGTCTTGTCTCTTACGTCACAGTTAGGGAGGGGTGATTATGTTATGGTGTTATGTTAAAGAAATAAAAAATAAAGAATAAAGAAGGAATGTGTTCTTGGTTAGAATCAGGTTTTAACCTCTGACCTCTGTGCTCTGACCCCGCCCCACACTCTGGTCCCGCCCCCGCAGGTCACCGATTGGACGACGTTCCGGCAGTGCGGCGTCACCTGGTGAGGCGGAGCTCCAAAGGGCCGATCGTCCACGTCACCAAAGATCAGATCAGCAGCCGAACACAGTCACACTTCCAACACCTTCATCACCTCCAACACC
This sequence comes from Siniperca chuatsi, assembly GCF_020085105.1. Classification (NCBI taxonomy): domain Eukaryota; kingdom Metazoa; phylum Chordata; class Actinopteri; order Centrarchiformes; family Sinipercidae; genus Siniperca; species Siniperca chuatsi. Next base: position 496,623 of record NC_058054.1, read on the forward strand.
TTCAACCAGACCGCACACCTCATGAGGTCAGAGGGTGGGGCCCAGGATTCTTCGTTTTCATTATTATAACTCACAGTAAACATAACCTGACACTTCAACTAACTTCATCTCACACTTTAAACTGCTGCAACAACTGACACTTCAACTGCTTACAGTGCACACATTTCCACTACCTCTGGCGCTTCAACTTCAACTTGAAATTCAACTGCTTTCATCTCTTACTCTTCAAATGTCGGTTTAACTGCTTTCATCTCTTACTCTTCAAATGGCAGTTTAACTGCAAATGGCATTTCAGTTCTCAACTGCTTTTCTTCTGTCTTTTGACTCTTCATCTCTTAGGGCAGTTTAACTGCAATCTCTTACTTAAAACTTAAACCAGCCTTGGTTTATATTTTAAATGGTAACCGCTCAGTGGCCCAGTGATGACGACTTAAAGATGTTCACTGGAAGTTCTGGACTGATGTTTTGATAAAGAAGATTAGCTAAGCTAGGAGTTTCCTGCTGCTAGATAAACGCTGGACGTATCTCTGTACTGGACGCAGAATTCTTTCTCTTGCTGTTTTGGACGTTGTTTAAGGCTCAGAGATGGTTTAGACTTTGACAGAGTTCAGGTTAACAGGTTCATCGGTTGCTGGTTCAGGTCTGGTGTGAACAGAAGCAGACGGTCTGTGTGATGCGATTCTTTGCTGTAAGACGACAACAAAACAATAGGAATGTCCAGAATGAGGCTGACAGGAGGGACGAAAGACGAGCCGGGAGTCTGAGCAGGTTAATCCCGGTGGTATTGTGAATGGGTGACAAACTGGACACTGAGAGTAATGAAAGAGAGAGAGAAAGGCAGAGTGAGACAGGTAAGAGGGAGGTAAACTCAGAGGTCAGTCTGTCTCTCGGTTCAGTTTGTTTTGGGCTTCAGGATGGTCGGTTTGGACCTGAAGAGTCGACACAGAAAGGTACAGGCTGAGTTGTCCTGGTTTAGTTTGGGTTAAGTCTTAATTTAGTTGAACTTTGCTTGTTTTTTTCTTGTGTTCCATGTTTGTCCTGGTTTGTCCTGGTTTGTCCTGGTTTGTCCTGGTTGAGCCAAATGACTTGTTTTTTCCTGATTTATGACTGATAATTTAGCCTGAAATCTATTTTTGTCAGGTTTGTAGACGTTTAACTTGGTTTGGTCTCATTTATTTCGTCCACTTTCGTCCGGTTTGGTCCTGTTTAATCACAGAGTGGGATTTAGCCTGGTTTAGCCTGGTTTTGTTTGCTTGAAGGTTCATTGTTGATCTTGGAAACAACAGTTTAACAAAACATGTTTCCATTCAGTCGGCGTGTCTGTGTGTGTGAAATGGTATTTATCTCCTTGTGAGGGCTTTCTGGTCTCCATAGGTTTAAAGGCTTGAGGGTTTACACCGGTTTAGACCGGGTTTTAGTGTTAACCTCCACAGGATAAACGTACCTAACTTGCCTAAAACCAAGTCTGATATGTAAACATTAATGGTTCACCTTGTGGGGACCTGCCTTTTGTCCCCAATAGGAGTTGAGGACCCCATAATATAACTGTAAGGACACGAATATATAGGTTTGTTTATTATACTTGTGAGGACGCTGTTCATCCTGTGGAATAAACTGTAAACAAACTTATGATTGTATGTGTACTTGTATTGATGTCGTTGTAGCTACGTGTATCTGTTCACGCAGTAACAATACGGGGACAACAAGCATTACATTTTAGGGTTAAGAGTTGGTTTTAGGCAGGTTTGGTTAAGGTAAAGGTTAGGGTTGTGGTTAGTGGTTAGTGGTTATGGTAAAGACAAGCCTCCAGGGAATCAATGTAAGTCAATACAGTGTCCTCACAGTAAACACATGCATGTGTGTAGTCACGTTGTGGGGATGTAAATCTGTTAACACACTGACATTAGCGAGACATAGCTCCCATTGGGGACGAAAAGCAGGTCCCCACAAGGTGAACCATTACATTTTATGGTAAAGACCTGGTCGTAGGCGGGTTAAATTTAGATTCGGGTTGGGGGTAGTGTAGTGGTGATGGTAACGGTCGGTGTAAATGCACAGGGAATGAATGTAAGTCAAAGTGTTTGTGTGTGTCCAGGTGTTTGTGGAGCTGAACGAGCTGGTGATTGACAGAAACCAGGAGCTGCAGTGGAGGGAGACGGCTCGATGGATCAAGTTTGAGGAGGAGGTGGAGGAGGAGACGGAGCGCTGGGGGAGACCTCACATCCCCTCCCTGTCCTTCCGCTCCCTGCTGGAGCTCCGAAAAACCATCTCCCACGGTGAGGAGGCGCTCTGCTGCCCTCCAGTGGACAAATACTGACACTGCACATTATTTTAAACTTTCCTTAAAAACCCCTTAATTAATCCTTAATTTCCCCTGAAAACACAGCAAACATCTTAATCTAAAACAGTGTGTTTGTAGCCAGAGATCATTCTTTTGTCCATTAATTTGAAAAGCCCTTAATGAACGCATTAAGTAGAGTTTGAGGGCTTCATGACTTTCCCCTTTCCATTAAGGGGATTTGAAGTGTTAAAAATCCCTTAAAATGAACAAAATAACATTACAGGTACCCCTTAATTTGTGACTTGAAATGAACTAATTTTTCTATTTAGGGGTGCAAATTCAGGGGTTCGCCCCAAATTACAGGTTAATGAATGGATAAATAATTGGATTATAATATATCAATAGGTTTTTGATGAATTATCTTCACGGTTTAAGGGGGAAAAACCCTTAATATTTACTCAATAACAAGGCATTTTCAGCTGAGAAGAGAGGAGATATGTGTTTTGTCCTTTATAGAGCCCTCTAGCCCCTGTAGGACAGATAAAGACCTTAGCCTAGTATGGGACTGAAAGGTCAGAAATATAGGCCACAAAGAGGCTTAAAAGTAATCAATAAGATGTTACCATCAATCCTAAAACACATTGCAAGCCAGTGCAATGATGATGCAACAGGTGTGATGTTGTTTGGACGTAGTCTTAAAAATGTCTTTAGCATGTTGAGGTCAGTGGGTCATCGGCATACACTGAGAAATGACAACGAAAAATGAGAGGACTACGTTATGTCAGTTTGTCGTGATGTAAAGTCTGTGGTGATGTCAGTGTGTGATGTCATGGCGTTGTGGTTTCAGGGGCGGTTCTCCTGGACCTGAAGCAGAGGACTCTGCCGGGCATCGCTCAGCAGGTGGTGGAGCAGATGGTCATCTCAGATCAGATCAAAGCTGAAGACCGAGCCAACGTCCTCAAAGCTCTGCTGCTCAGACACAGGTTCATGTCCTAACTACATCTATCTGCCCATCCATCCATCTATCATCCATCTATCCATCTATCCAGTCATCCATCCATCTATCATCCATTCATTCATTCATTGATCCTGCCATCCATCCGTCTATCATCCATCTATCCATCCATCCATTCATTGATCCAGTCATCCATCCGTCTATCATCCATCTATCCATCTATCCAGTCATCCATCCATTCATTGATCCAGTCATCCAGTGGTCCAGTGATCCATCCATCCATCCATCCATCCATCCATCCATCCATCCATCCATCCATCCATCCATCCATCCATCTATCATCCATTCATTCATTCATTGATCCAGTCATCCATCCGTCTATCATCCATCTATCCATCTATCCAGTCATCCATCCATTCATTGATCCAGTCATCCAGTGGTCCAGTGATCCATCCATCCATCCATCCATCCATCCATCCATCCATCCATCCATCTATCATCCATTCATTCATTCATTGATCCTGCCATCCATCCGTCTATCATCCATCTATCCATCCATCCATCCATCCATTCATTCATTCATCCATCCATCCATCCAGTCATCCATCCATTCATTGATCCAGTCATCCAGTGGTCCAGTGATCCATCCATCCATCCATCCATCCATCCATCCATCCATCCATTCATCCATCCATCCATCCATCCATCCATCCATCCATTCATTCATCCATCCATCCATCCAGTCATCCATCCATCCATCCATTCATCCATCCATCATCTATCTGCCCATCCAGTCATCCATCCATCCATCTATCTATCCATCCATCCAGTCATCCATCCATCATCCAATGATCCATCCATCCATCCAGTCATCCATCCATCCATCCATCCATCCATTCATTCATTCATCCAATGATCCAATGATCCATCCATCCATCCAATGATCCATCCATCCATCCAGTCATCCATCCATCCATCCATCCATTCATTCATCCATTGATCCATCCATCCATCCATCCATCCATCCATCCATCCATCCATCCATCCATCATCCATCCATCCATCCATCCATCCATCCAATGATCCATCCATTCATCCATTCATCCAATGATCCTGCCATCCATCCAGTCGTCCATCCATCCATTCATCCATCCATTCATCCATTCATCCATTCATCCAATGATTCATCCATCCATTCATCCATCCATCCAATGATCCATCCATTCATCCATTCATCCATCCATCCATTCATCCATCCATCCATCCATCCATCCATCCATCCATCCACCCATCCATCCATTCATCCATTCATCCAATGATCCATCCACCCATCCATCCAATGATCCATCCATCCATCTAGTCGTCCATCCATCCATCCATCCATCCATCCATCCATCCATCCATCCATCCATCCATTCATTCATCCAATGATCCAATGATCCATCCATCCATCCATCCATCCATCCATCCATCCATCCAATGATCCATCCATTCATCCATTCATCCAATGATCCTGCCATCCATCCAGTCGTCCATCCATCCATTCATCCATCCATTCATCCAATGATTCATCCATCCATTCATCCATCATCAATCCATCCATTAATTAATTAATTAATTGATCCATCCAGTGATTCATCCATGCACTCCTGCTCAGGAAAGGAACGGGAACATTTGTTTCACAAATATAATAATATATATTGTTTGTTTGTTTCATCAGTCACCCCAGTGATGAGAAAGATCACAGCTTGTTCAGCAAGAACATCTCTGCAGCCAACATGGCCGCCCTGATGGATAGACACAACGGCCAATTAGAGCCCTCCATCAATCTGACGAATCACAGAGAGGCTGACGGAGAGAAGAACAAGGTATAAAATAAAAACAGACAAGCAGACAGCTGTTTAAACCACATCAGTCTACTTTCTGTCTGTTGGTCACCTGTTGAAGACTGAAAGTTTGTCTTTAATAATCTAAAGCGTCGGTGGAGGGAAAATGAACCAATACGAGTGATAACACCTGTTTTCCGCCTGTAGCTATTTGAGGGTCATGTGACCAGCAGAGGCTGATGAGTTAGCGTTGCATCACATTACATTCATTTGGCTTTTTTTGTTCCAAGACTGATGCCATGAAGTGGCTGTGGCTCAAGAGGTAGAGCGGGTCGTCCACTGATCATAGGGTTGGTGGTTCAATCCCCCCTCCTCCTGTCCACATGTCAAAGTGTGTGTAAAGGTAGACTTTTTTGGGATAAAAACGATGTGTATGTGCATCGCTGTATCCTAAACAAACAAATGAAAGCAAGAGACACATGTAAGTTATGTCATGGGGTGCGGAGATGTAGTCTGAAAAGGTGGATTTCAGATTGCTGTGGAGGATGGACAGTGACCCTGCTGTCCGGCCTCAAGTGGGTAATTAATAATTAATGTATTATATTAAGGTATTTTAAATGAATTATCTACTAGGCTTTAAGGGATAACTGACCAAATAACATGCCATCCTTTAATTTATACCTTAAAAGGGCCTTAAATTTTCAATTACGGTAAAAATCCAGTCCATCAATGTTTCCATTAATTTATCCCAATTCTGATAAACTTGTTAAATATCTGAATACTGAATAAGAATCCCTTAAAATCTCATTAATTAGCAGCTGAGTCCTAACATAAACCAAAATCCCATAACCTTAATAACACCTTAAACTCTTCATGGATTTGGGATTGTTGTTTCATAGTGCAGGTTCCTCACTGTCCGAGTTGGTACCACCACAGTATTGTCAGTGGTGATGGACAGGTTTTGACGCAGGCATCCTCTCATGCTCAGTCATGTCCAAGTTGAGCTTTAGGTGCTGCCTTGACATCCGTTCTGAGATATCTGCCAGGCAAACACTGACACAGCTCAATGTCAGATGGGGGGAATGAGAAGAATAGCTGGATGTCATCAGGGTAGCAGTGGTAGGAGAAGCCAGGTGAGTGAATGGCAGAACTATCAACTTGTTAGGATTTACTGATTTATTTTACGCCTCCATTAATCTGATGCGTATATACTGTATGTTTGTGTGTGTGTGTGTGCGTTCAGATAGAAGCCCCGCCCCTCAGTCACTCCAGATCCAAACATGAAGTGAAGCTGATGGAGAAGATCCCAGAGAGAGCCGAGGCCACCGTCGTCCTCGTGGGTACGCATCACATACATGTAACATACATCATCACCTTCATTCATGTGTCGATCTGTGGAGCACCAGGTACGATGACTTTAGTGCATCCCTCTGCTGTGTCTGCAGGCAGTGTGGGCTTCCTGGACCAACCCTCCATGGCGTTTGTGCGGCTGCAGGAGGCGGTCCTGCTGGAGTCCGTCCTGGAGGTTCCTGTCCCCGTGAGGTTCCTCTTCCTCCTGCTGGGCCCACCCACCGCCAACATCGACTACCACCAGATTGGACGCTCCATCTCCACGCTCATGTCAGACAAGGTGAGTCCCTGCGTGAGTGCGCTGTCTGCAACTTTTTTGGATATAACCACCAGATGGAGCCAAATAATGACTCAGTATCCTGAAGCTGCTGTACTGCCTTGAACCCACGTAATGAGGTAAATGGTGTAATGAATTCTGCGTCTGTCTGCTCCTTCAGCACTTCCACGAGGCGGCGTACCAGGCCGACGACCGCCAGGATCTGCTGACAGCCATCAACCGTTTTTTGGACTGTAGTGTCGTCCTTCCTCCCTCGGAGGTCGGCGGCGATGAGCTGCTCCACTCGGTCGCTCGTTTCCAACGAGAAATGCTCCGAAAAAGGGAGGAGGAGCAGAGCGGCAAACTGCAGGAGAAACAGACAAGCATTCAACAGGATGAAGGTCGGTTATCATAGGAAGACCTTGTTAAATTGGTGCTCTTCTTATATCAATTGTGTTTGTTACCAAGTATGTTTTGGGACATTTTAGCCTTTATTAGAGAGAGACAGTGAGAGGCTGACAGGAAGTGAGGGGAGAGACAGGAGATGACATGCAACAAAGGAATACCCTGCGTATTTGTCCATTTTCGATGATTTCTATCAGTTTCAGTGCTCTCAAGTAAGTATGTCAAGTATGTCATCCAGCATCTCAACCACAGTCTCTGAGCCTCTGTGGGCTGCTGAATTAGCATTGTAACTTCTTCTGGGGACATGCTGACTGGCGAAGTTGAGCTTAGTCTTGAAGCGTTTCACTGAATCTTGTAAAATAAAGTAAAATGAGGACTTAAAGAGGGACTTTTGGAAGGATTTGAGTTTGAAATGGCCATCTTGCTGAAACGTCCCCATCCTCTTTGCAAGGTAAATCCTTATGTTGATGTTTTGATGTGATGTGTAATGTTGTGATGTCAGCTCAATGACCAGACCGTAAAAGAGCTCCATTCTTATCTTCCAGACTCCCTCGTTCCCTCCAAACCCTGTGATGAGCCCCTGAGACGTTCAGGCCGTCTTTTCGGAGGTCTGATCAAAGACGTGACACGGCGCTACCCTCAATACCTCAGTGACCTTCGAGATGCTCTGAACCCTCAGTGCATGGCCGCCATCATCTTCATCTACTTTGCCGCGCTGTCACCTGCCATCACCTTTGGTGGACTTCTGGGTGAGTCTGGACTTCAGAAACACATTGACAGAGATAAGATGAGCCTTTATTGCTCCCCAGAGGGGAAATTCAGCAATTCAGAGACTGAACCACCTGTTGAGGTTGGTTGAAACAGGTTTCAAATCGCTACAAGTTGATTGAAGCAAAGGCTGCCTGGATTCTCAAAGACTCTTCTTAAATCATTAGACCAAATGTTGTTTTCAAAGATCTTTGACTGTGAAGGTTCTATAGCTATTTTCTCTTTCCTGTGACACAGGTGAGAAAACTGAGGGTCTGATTGGTGTGTCGGAGCTGATAGTTGCCACGGCGATGCAGGGCATAGTGTTCAGCGTTCTGGGTGCTCAGCCTCTACTTGTGATTGGCTTCTCTGGACCGCTGCTGGTGTTTGAAGAGGCCTTCTACACTGTGAGCTTACCTGACAGAAAATATACACACCTGTATCAAAATAATATATGTGACAAACTCAACAGCCACATGTCTGTCTGGAAGCAGTTTCCCTGTTACTCTGGATAGGGGTTCTATCCTGGGTCCTCTTTTGTTTGCCTTGTATATGCTTCCCCTTGATCAGATAATAAGTATTTGAAGGTTCTCTCAGCACTCAGGAAACAGGATCTTAACAAGAAAAAATCTCAACACAAGGTCCAGTTACTCTGTGTTTCCAAATTTTTCAACCACATTTTGTGGACTTGCTTGTTAGAATGTAACCTAGGAAGGGATATTAGATCACGTGGTAACAGACAGTCATGGTGGAGATGGTTCAAAGATGGTCTCTGGTGTCAGATGTGAATGTCCTTCTAAAGTCAGACCTCATGTTACCTTACATGAAAATGATCCAGACGAGTTTTTCATTGTGGGAAAAGACAAACCTGGTATTGAATCGGTACTTGGTATCAATAGATACCCTGATTTGAGGTATCGGAATTGGTAATGAGAAAGAAAAAGTTGGATCACTGCATCCCAAGTTAAAAGCTTTTGAAACACAAAATAAGTGAACCTTGCTTTGAGAATTTCTTTTTTGTCAAGATAAGTAGTTTTAAAGGTATCTCCTATAAATTGCGATGCAGATAGTTTTATTATACCCTCAAAATTTCACAAAATTGTCTGCCTGCACCGTAATAAAAAAAGGTAATCATTTCCAAAGTTTTATTTCTGTTTATCTTCTTAGTTTAACTTGTTAACTGTCCCCTGAAACCTACTTGGTGTGTGTTTATGTGTAGTTTTGTAAAGACAACGGGATTGAGTATCTGACGGGCCGGGTGTGGATCGGATTCTGGCTCGTGCTCATCGTTCTCCTCACAGTGGCCTTTGAGGGAAGCTTCCTGGTTCGCTTCGTCTCCCGTTTCACTCAGGAGATCTTCTCCTTCCTCATCTCCCTCATTTTCATCTACGAGACCTTTGCCAAACTGGTCAAGGTGAGGTAACAGGTGGTCAGGAACAAGCAAGGCCTAATTGACTTAAAGGAGGATCCTTGTGAGTCTTTGGTGCAAGGTTTTTCTTGTGTTTCCACTGTATTTTACAAACCAGGATGTTTCAAAAAACGTCATTAAAAACCAACCAACCGTTTACATAATTTTTATGGTCTCCTTTTTAGGTGAGTGAAATATGCATTGTGACAAGACAACAAGGAGGCAGTGCCTTGTGCTTCCCATTGACCAACATAGAGCCACGTTGAGTTTTTTATTCTCTGTGTTGGTCTTTTCCAGATCTTTCAAGAGCATCCTCTCCAAAACTGTTATCATGGAAACAACACAGTATCTCCATCTCTGTGCAACTACACCGCAGTCTCTGGCAATCCTGAGAAGGTTGTTGGAGAACCAAACACAGCCCTGCTGTCATTTGTGCTCATGGCGGGAACATATTTCATTGCTTTCTACCTGCGCAAGTTCAAGAACAGCTCCTTCTTCCCCGGCAGGGTCAGTACATACAAGTACAAGTACAGGTCCAGTTACAAGTACAAGTACAAGTACAGGTACAGTAACAGGTACAGATACAGGTACATACGGGTATGAGTATTTGCAGGAATAGATACAGGTAAAAGCACAGGTAGATACACAAACAGGTACACAAGTACTATATACATGAGTATAGGAACATTTGGAGGTACATGTAGATACGGGTATGGGTACATACACATACAGGTACAATCACAGAAACAGGCACTGGTACAGATACAGGTACATTCAGATACAAGTACAGGTACAGTTACCGGTATATACACATACATAGATTGAATTTGATTTACATGTACCCGTATAGATACGGTGAATTGGCATAGGTGTCAGTATGTACAGGTATGTACAAGTGTAGATACACATACATACACAGTGGCACATACAGGTACAGTTACTTACAAGTACGGTATACACCGGTATAACTACATAGGTACAAATACAGGCACACAGGTATGTACAGATAAAGGTACATGTACGTTTAACACATACACAAGTATAAGTACATACAGACACAGAGATACAGTTAAATACAGATAAGGGTACTGGTACATAAGCACAGTACATAAATGCACAAGTGGGGATACAGATACAGGTACAGACACATACACAGCGGTACATACAGGTGCAGGCACAGGAACATACAAGTACAGTATACACAGGTATGCTGTAGGTACAGGTGGAGGTACATACATACATGTAGGTACAGGTACAAGTACACATACATGTATGGGTATATATGAAAGTTGAATAAAGTTGTATTATTCCTTCTTTCAGATACTGGTATAATCGAACATATGATTTAGGTACAGCTGCAGTTAATGAAATTTAAGCATCTGATCCACCATTTTAACAAAGATAAAACAATTATTATTTTGTTATAAACAACGCATACAAGTAGTCAAAAAGACTAGAAAGGCCATTTACCAAAGGCTACAGTTACAATGAGTCTTACACCTGGGCACTCTATCAAAACATCACTGGGTTGTAGTGTCCAGTGCACCTCAAGTAGACATTTTGGGTCTAAATGTAAAGTCTTACATTGTCTGCAGTTTGGAACAAATCACGGATCAATAAGCTGGGGTTCTGTATGTTTTAGCTTCGTAGGATCATTGGAGACTTTGGGGTTCCCATTGCTATCCTCATCATGGTGCTGGTGGACTACAGTGTGGAGGACACCTACACCCAGGTCAGACTGGAGCAGATTTTAACACTCATAAAGTGAACCTTGTGTTGACACAACACACTGCGACAGAATCAGACATTTAAATTCCCATCTTCCTATTGGCTGACAGAAACTGAATGTGCCCAGTGGATTCTCAGTGTCCAGTCCGGAGAAGCGTGGTTGGCTGATTTCTCCTCTGGGGTCGGACGGGCAGTTTCCTGTTTGGATGATGGCCGCCAGCATCCTGCCGGCCATTCTTGTCTTCATTCTCATCTTCATGGAGTCCCAGATCACAGCGTACAACACTTTCTTCTTGTCTTTGTATTTGTTCTGTTTTATTTTGTTTTCTGAACTAAAATAACCAAAAAAGTATCAATATAATTTTTCCTGCGTCTGTCTGTCAGGTTGATTGTCAGTAAGAAGGAGAGGATGCTGGTGAAGGGAACTGGTTTTCACCTAGACCTCCTCATCATCGTGGTGGTGGGTGGAGTCTCAGCGCTGTTTGGTTTGCCCTGGTTATCAGCCGCCACCGTTCGCTCCGTCACCCACACCAACGCCCTCACTGTCATGAGCAAAGCAGTCGCCCCTGGAGACAAGCCTCGCATCCAGGAGGTCAAGGAGCAGAGGGTGACAGGCTTCCTGGTGGCTGTTTTAGTGGGTACGACTGTCACTGTAAAGTACTACTACAACCATTACTGCTACTTTTACTACCTTTACTACTTCTTCTGATCTGGTCTCTGCCCCCCCTCTCAGGTCTGTCCATTGTGATCGGGGAGGTTCTTCGTCAGATCCCTCTGGCGGTGCTGTTTGGGATTTTCCTCTACATGGGAGTGATGTCGCTGAACGGGATCCAGCTCACTGAGCGACTCATCCTGCTGCTAATGCCCCCGAAGTACCACCCTGACCACAACTATGTCCGCAAGGTTAGCCTGACCTTCTGGCCTGGAACAAATTCGTCAGTCACTACCTATAGTGACTGACGTATTTGATTCTGATTCTGAAAACAGTGTCCAGATGACTACGACTGAAACCTTTTCTACGATGGAACACTCCTGGACTAATGAGGGACTACACCGTCATACTACCAGAGGTGTTGACTTAAGTTGATTGACGTGGACTTGAAACAGACTGGCAACTTGACATCAACACCAATGACTCGTGGCTTCACTTGGACTTAAACCTTTTGCCTTGGAATGACTTTATGATCTTCCCAAGCAGAAACATGAAAAATTATGATGTAAAAAATTGCTCAGTGAATCACTTCTTAATTTTCCTGACAATGGACTATGCTTTGAATAAATCTGACATCAGCCAACCAGGTTGCATGAGGCAGGAGGTAAAGGTATGTTTGGCAGTCAGACCAGAAGACAGACAAATAATGACTTGTTTACATTGTTTACTTATTTGACTTGGACCTGTTGGTCTTTACTTGGGTTTTAACACTAGGACTTACCTGTCTTGACTTGGGACTTGACTCAAGACTTGTTGGTGTTGACTTGGGACTTAAATTGGTACTCAAACTTCTTTTGGGACAAGTTGGTCTTGACTTGGAATACTGATGTGGGGCTTATTTGTCTTGATATGGACTTGAAGGGAACATCAAGTCCAAGTCAATTGTGCAGACTATTTTCTACAAAAAGGCACATCACATGTAGATACACTGACTGACCATCAACCTACCTGTTTCTGTCTCATCTATCTCTCTGTGTTTCTGCTCTCTCACAGGTGCGGACGTTAAGGATGCACCTGTTCACTCTTGTCCAGCTGACCTGTCTGTCTCTCCTGTGGGTCGTCATGGCGACGGCAGCAGCACTGGCGTTCCCCTTTATGCTGCTGCTGACCATCCCGGTGAGGATGCTGCTACTGCCCCGCCTCTTCACCTGGAGAGAGCTGCAGAGTGTGAGTCACACCTCGTTCACACTGATGTCATCCTGACATCATCATTAGCACAGGGTGCAGGACAGGTCACTGCTAACACGGCTAACAAACCCCACTTTTACCTGTTAACAGTTACCTGGTAACTGGCCAATAAGCTCATATATCTGTGAGTCTGAGTTTCTGTGTGGATGTGACAACAGCTGATGGAAGTGCTGAACATTTAAAGAACATGTAGTGACAGCAGGAGGCTTCAACTGTGTCACATCACTAATAAAACACAGTTAAATATATGTGATGCTATGCTAGTTGTCTGTAGCTAGCAGGTGTTATGCTACCCATGGACAGCAGGTACATCAAACACAATGACAGGTGTTTGTACTAGCCAATATTATACTAGACAGACAATATCATATCCTACCTTACGCTAGCTGTTTGTAGTTAGCCAATGTTTTAGTGGGTGCATACACCTAGCATATCTGATCCCTAGCATATGTACTAGCTGCTAGCATGCTAGTTACAGGCTGCTTTAGTACCTATATTATAGTAGCTGTTTGCATTCAGCTGGTGTTTGGCTAGTTGGTATTAACAGAAACAGTCAGCTTAACGTCTGATATGCTAGGTGGTTATAGCTAGCATAACATTAGCTAGGTACAAATAGCCAACATAAGGTAGGATATAATAACTATTATGCTAACTGTTAACATCTATTGTGTCCTGCACAGTGATGGAAATAAAGGTAAGTACATTAATGTAGGAGATTTATATTTATATTTATTATCGCAGAGGGAGATTTGTTTTCACAGCCAGTTCAACACAGCAACACACAGCAACACACACACACACACAGTGACACACACACACACACACACACACACACACACACACACACACACACACACACACACACACACACACAGACACACACACACACACACACACACACACAGTGACACACACACACACACACACAGACACACGCACACACACACAGTGACACAGACACACAGTGACACAGAGACACATGCTGAAGTGAGCTGAAGTGAGCTGAAGAGAGTTGAAGTGAGCTGAAGTGAGCTGAAGTGAGCTGAAGTGAGTTGAAGTGAGCTCTTCTCCATTTCAAAGTGTATCTCCGACCAGATGGTAGTAATGTGAAGTGGTGATTGGTTGTCAGATATCAGCGGTTGAGATCTAGGCGTGTGTTGGCTCTGTATGGTTTTACACTTAAGTACAACTTTAAGGTACTTTACTTAAATTGCAGTATTTCTGTTTTCTGCTTCTTTGTACTTATACTTCACTACATTTCAGACAGAAATATTCAACTTTTTACTCCACCAGATTTATCTGACAGCTGGAGTTACTGGTTACTTTGCAGATTAAGATTTTATACATGAAGTATATGATAAGTTTATAAAATATGAGTTATAGAATAAAATGCCCATCAGTAGTTAAAATCAGCTCCTCCTTAAACAACTGCACATTAATGCATCAGTAGAATAATACAATAATATAATTTAACAATTTGACAGTAATATCCACATAATGAGTACTTTAATATACTTTAAGTACATTTTGTTTATGATACTTTTGTACTTGTAAAGTTTTTTATGCAGTAGTTTTACCACCACCCATCCCACCATATGCTAATTGTAGTTAGCTGGTGTTATGCTAGCTACAGAGAGCTTTCAGTATTTCCAGGTTTTGGAACTGTTCACTGCAGCAGTTCTCGTGAATCAAACAACGTGAATCATGTCTGGTTTGTCGACACCGTACTGTTACCATGACAACAGTCTCCTGACCTCTGGTCCTGCAGTTGGATGCTGATGATGCAGAGCCTCACCTGGAGGAGAAGGAGGGGCAGGACGAGTACTCACAGCTGCAGATGCCCGTGTGACCCGGCGGCAGCCTCACGATTGGTCGATCCACCTCCTTCATTAGCATATCTGACATGTATCCTGTAGCAGCGCTGGGCAGGTGGACTGTACGCGCTTCTGAAATCATGTTTTTATAAATCTGATTTTGTATTTTCTGTTTTGGGGAGTGGGTTTGTTTCTGTATGGCTCTGATGAAGCTGCCGAACACACTGATGGAAACCTGAACTGTGTTTTACTTCCTGATTGTTCTGTCCTTCTGTACGACGCATCATGTTTTAAAGATCACACTAACTGAAAAATGTCTGTTCTGTTTTGTGTCCCTGACTGAATTTTCTCTATCATTAAATGCAAAGTTTATCTTTAAAATTGAGATTTTTTCATATTTATTTGTACATTGTTATTAGAAGTTTTTCATTGTCTCGACTTCCACGCAATAACAGGTGATCTTACTTCAGCCCCTCCCATCAAATACTGTAACACCCTCAGGTTGACCTTTGACTTTAACGTGACATCTTTTCACAGCTTCTACATTTTTCTTTCCCCTATCCTTCAAAATGTTATGGCTCTATTTTTAGTAACAACTCTCCAACTTTCAACATTTCCATTAAAGAGTAACTCAACCTGCCCTGAAAATCTAGTTTTTGCTGACCTCCGGTGGTTTCACTTGTCACCTCATTGCAGTGATGTAGAAGTGTACCTCAAGGTGTGTCAGTACACTGTGACATCACTGCTGGGTGTGGTTACAGGTGTAACAGAGCACACTGGAGTAACAGGTGTTAAGTTACTCTTTAAATATTTAAATTCTCACCACATTCTGGTTCATTTTACTGTGAATTACAGCAGATTCATACTAAAATGTTATCTTGTAATTATGACAAAAACACTCTCAAAAAATTTTTGTTGTGTTTTTCAGTGCGGCTCATTTCTGATGGCTGTGGAAACTTTGTGTCTTTACTGGGTTTAATAGCTGAATGCAACACACTGTCTGATCTTTATTTTGGATCTGTATTTGCTGAATAGCGAATATTAGCAGAAGGAAAACTGCAGCAAACCTGCTGCTTCACACACTTCAAAATAAATATTAATTTCCTCTGAAAAGAAAAGGAAAGGAAATACTAATTTCATGTCAATAGAACGATATTTCAACACCTCCTCCTCTCATTGTCCTGATCTCATTCCTGCTCTCCTGTTTGAGTCATTGGGACAAAACCTTTGTTCCCAATAAAACCAGCTGTTCTTATCACAGATACCAGCAGCCCGTCCTGTTTTTATTCAGGCATTATAAAGATGTCTGGAGGAGGAAAACCTCATATTTCTAGAATCTCAGCTGTTCGGGAACTGAAAAAGAACAACAGATTGTCCTTTTGAGTTTCAACAGCCCAGAAAGCTGAAGAAGTTTCTCCAAAACCCGACATGAAAAGAGAGAAAATGCTTCCCCATGCAGTATTATTTGTCTGTGTGTACTTTTAATTTATGGATTTACAATCAGAAAATCCTGATAGACTGATAGACCTGCAGTTCAGCAGGTCTATCAGTCATTTCCCAGAAATGAATCATCAGCCCTGAGGAGCTGAGACCGACTGGAGTCTGTAAACCTGAAGAAAGAAAAGAAAGGAAACTGCACTGAAGGCCACGATAAAGGTAACGTCTGTTGATGGATATTTTAATTAGTTTTAACTTGGCACAACTGATTTTAAACATCACTTTGCTCAACACAGATTCCAGTTTATTATAATCCATCAGATCTGCATTAAATTGGACGCTATAATATGTATAATTACATACAGTATAAAATATTTACAAATGCATTTTAATTATAAGAATAATACGATAGGCCTATCTCAGTTTATTTCCAAATGTATCTTTACAAATCAGTATTTACTTTTTTAGCAAACCTTATGTTGCAAAATTAGTTTTTGGGGAAACAAAATGGTTTTCATTATTGTATCAGGCAGAACGTTACGACATACAGGATCTATTTTTCTCTTGGATGTTCCTTCAGTGTCATATGGCAGCTAACAGTCTGGTTAACATTGTTTTTATCACTGGTCACAATTTAAATGAAGCTATGTGGAATTAATGTTTCAGATATTACTGTACTGTCTTTAAATGTAGGTTCTATACAAGGAGTGTGATGTGAACGAATTACATATACGGTATCTGTAATATGAATTTTGTCCGTGTAAACTAGATTGTACAAAAATAAAGAATAAAGAAATGGACACTTATATTTAGATAGTTTGATAATCATGAGCAGGTAACAGGTGGCAAGAGCAGCGCTGCAACATGTGCAAAACAAGAGTAGAGCATATTTAGGAAAATAAGATAATGAATGGCAAATGTGGAAGACTTACTAAATATCAGTATGTTACAGAAACTGAGAGCAGCTGTTTGATGTCTCTTAATATGTCTTGAACACCACAAATGATACAGAGCAAATGAAAGAATTAGGTTGTGATGTGGAGGTAACCGGGTGAAGGAAATCTTTAAGTTATTGTGGCCACAGGTGATCACTCATCGCTTCTCTCTGTGACAGTTTGGTGATTAAAAATGTTCCACCGGTTCATCGGTCTGCTTTTGCTGCTCCTCATGGCTGCCTGTTCAGCTCAGAGCACAGGTGAGTCCACAGGTGAGTCCACAGTAGCAATGACACTGGTTTCATTGTATTCAGATGCTGTCTTATTTGAAGGGTTGTGTGAGCAAAATACTGGGATCTACTGGGAGAAACAAGCAGAACTGCAAGTTTCAAACTACAGACTAAACAGGAACAGTTTTAGCTCATCAGAGCAGCTAGTTGTGTTAGATTTATCCCTTAAATTTCCAGTATTAGCTAAAGTATCCAGTTAGCTTCCTGACATGTATCTCACCAGGAAGAGTATTAGCTGAAGTTTCAGTTTGCTATCTGAAAATGACCCCAGGGAACACTAAAGTATTAGCTAAAGTTTCCGGCTAGTTAGCTAAGATTTATATCCCCAGAAAGAATATTAATTAAAATGTAATTTATTTATTAACAAGGACAACACACTTTAATCAACATTTCTGGACATGTGCCAGTGTTAGCAGCAGGCTAATTATATACTGTAGCTATTTATATTATCTGATGTGAGATTTATCCTTTAAAAAAATCCCAGTGTTAGCAAATGTTAGTTACATTAGAAGAACACCACCATGTTAGCTATATAGGAATGATCTTATCTCTTGTATTTAAACCTTACATGTCCTCAGGGTCTGTAGCCACCAGCTGTGAGGCCTGTCACAGACTGGCTCGATGCCACACCTCCATCCAGGACAACGCTGTGGAGACTGTGGGCGTGTCCTGCCTCTGTGAGGACGGTACAGTGGGAGATGGCTTCACCTGCTACAACAAAACCACCTGCAACGATGGCTGCTGTGGCCAAGGCTACCGCTGGTCGCCGCTGCAGGGCTGCGTGGACATCGATGAGTGTTCGCTGCCCCGTCCTCCCTGTGGTCCTGGCCAGCTCTGTGAAAACACCCAAGGCTCCTTCACCTGCTTGGTGACCCCTGATCCACAATGGCACACTGCTACCAAAACCAAACCCCGCTCAGTGACGTTTGTCTGCGGGGGCGCACAGTGCCCTTTCGGTCAGGACTGCCTCCAGGTGAACGGCACATTTCGCTGCGTCGACCCGTGTCAGCACTACACTCCATTAGAAGACGCCTGGCGAGCCACAGACTTCAGGGTGGACCCAGAGTCTGTTGCCTGTGACAGCCGTACAGATTGGCAGGGCTGGTACCGTCTGTTCATCGGTAACAGCAGTGTTAAGATGCCAGAGAGGTGCATTGAGAGTCACATGTGTGGGACCGATGCTCCACTGTGGTTGCGAACCCCCCACCCTCTACATTCTGAGGCCATCATACGGGCAGAGGTTTGCGGTAGCTGGGAAAGAGGCTGCTGCCAGTTTCAGTCCAATCCCATCCATGTGAAAGCCTGCCCAGGAAACCACTATGTCTACAAGTTCGTAAGCCCGACTCTTTGTCGGTTAGCTTACTGCGCAGGTAAGCAACAAGTATATATGGAGTTTCACTGTGTAGAGTCAAGGTTGAGCCAAATACTAGCATCCTGATCCAAAGGAAACATTAAGATGCTTATCAGTGGTTCAGGACCTGTTTTCACATTAGACTGACATTAGGATCCTATATTCCTCACTTGTTCCCAAGAAGTTCTTGTCTTAAGGATAATTTAGACCTCAGGCACCATCTGATTCTCTAGTGGACTTTGTTGTTTTGTGCTCCTCATCAGATGTCAACACCATGGTGTGCAATACCTGTGCTGAAGGTGAGACCTGTGTGAGCAACGACAAGATCAACTGGAGGTGTGAACGTCAGGGTGAGTGACCATGAAACATCCAAATTTCACTCGTCCACTGTAGGGAAACATGAGGTCTAGGGGCTTCAGGTTGGTGAGGTTCTTTCCAGGGGGGTTCCAAGTGTCCTAAAGTTCTAGAACTGGCTTCTTCAGGAGAGCTACTTCAAGACGGTTCCACAGGTCCTAAATGTCGTAATGTAGGATCTATGAACCCACAGATGCAGAAACACGAATGGAGAAGTTTAAATGACAAAGTCACTCTTTATTGGGATACATGTAATTTCAGTGGAAATGGGTTTAGTTCTCCTGAGTGGTGACCTCGGCGCTGTTCTCAGCGGTTCAGGGGAAGCCGCGATGGTTCAGGAGCTGAGTCTGAAGCAGCGGCTACTGGCCTGGCTTGGGTCGAGGCCGAGGACACAAAAAGAAACACAAGGAGAGGAGAGTTATATTTCCTTAACAAGGTTTCAGATGTTATTGTTGACATTTCATGGGCCCCAAAGAAAGTACCAGGAAGTTTATTTTCCTATCATTTTTTGCCTTGGATTTTTGGTTTTGATTGACTTTAAAGAAAACACAATAAACAATAATCTGTTGTGATGAAAATTGTATTTTAATTATCCTATTTTGCCTGGATATCTTTATCACAGATTTATTTCATTCAATTTATGCTATTAAAAATACATTTGGACAAATTCAGATTGTTTAAAATAACAAAAATAATATGTTTATATTATTAATACAATTAATACAATGTAGTTTCCTGTCTTGTTAACTGTATCTGTGGGGACAAGCTGTTCACTATCGCTCTGTTTTAATGTTTAGCTCTTAAATCTCCGGTGAGGCTGGTAAATGGTAACACACCATGCTCTGGTAGAGTGGAGATCTTCTATAACAGCCAGTGGGGAACAGTGTGTGATGATGGCTGGGATATAAACGACGCCCAGGTGGTCTGCAGACAGCTGGGATGTGGCCTTGCCCAGTCGGGAACTAGTGGCGCCAACTTTGGACAGGGCACTGGACAGATCTGGATGGATGATGTTGCCTGTACGGGTAGCGAGTCTGCGTTATCCGAATGTAGCCATCAAGGGTTTGGCACTCATAACTGCGGCCATGGTGAAGATGCTGGTGTCATCTGTTCAGGTTAGTGACATTTACTTTTCTATTACCAAGGGGCGTAATCAACACGTGCAGACCAAAATACCTTTGGACACAATTGGATAGACCTGCAACCAATCACAGCAACAAATCAGTTTGATTTAAGTTTTGTGAGCCTGGTGTGTTGCGCTAGATGGACCTGCAGACTGGAGGCAGGGCCAGAGCTACAACCAATCAGAACATCAAGACGTGTGACTTTTCAAATCTGGACCGGTGATGTCACAATGTCAGAACTTGTCCCATATTAGATAAACGGTTGTGATTGGCCCGACCTGATCCAGGACGGATGGAAATCTGTCTGAACGGGAGGGGGCCCGACATATCTGTCAGAGCGAATGAAACATGAGCTCAGCAGATTTGTTTGGTTTCCAGGCTGTGAAAACCTCCAACTTCTCTAAAAAACCAGTCACTACAGTTTTTTAGTCATGTTAGCTCTATAGCTGTTAATGGTGGTCTGTACTTGATCTTCTGACTTTCCATCTAGCGCCAACATCAGGTCAACATTTTAATGTGTCCAGTACTTTGGTTTATGACCAAATACCTGCAGAATTAATAACATTCCCATCAGCCTCAGCTGGACTTTGTGTTAACTGCTAATTAGCTTATGTTAGCATGCTAACACACTAAACTAAGATGGTGAACATGGGAAACATTATACCTGTTAAAAATCTGCATATAAGCATTGTCATTGTGAGCATGTTAGCATGTTGATGTACAGCCTCACAGAGCTGCTAGCATGGCTGTAGACTCTTCTGGTTCTGGTTCTCTGCCTACAGTTTTCTGTTTTTGAAAAATAATTTTGGGTCGAACTTCTATGAAAGCCAATTTCCAACTAGACTATCTCATAATTTTGACTTAGTTTGTAAAGATTTTGCAGTAATATCTCAGAATTTGAGCAGGAGGCAAGAGATCATACAGTAGCACAATGCAAATTCCATATAGAATTTTAAAATAATAATGATTTAATGGTAGTGGTAATATTAACATTAATAAAATAATAATAATAATAATAATAATAATAGTATTGTAGAAAAGGTTTCAGTCGTAGTCATCTGGACACTGTTTTCAGAATCAAGACGTTTTGGCTCCCATCCGGAAGTCATTCTCAATTGTGAAAAAATGGGACAGGAACTAGAAATTTAAGCTACTCTGTGTTGCTTAAGCCCCGCCCTCAGGAAGGAGTCTACCTGAGTGGTTCCTGTGTTTGAAGATAAATCGGTACTGGTTGAGGGCAGGACGTGATGAATTTTTTCTCTAATAGTTAAAATTTTATCACTAAAGAAGCTCATGAAGTCGTTACTACTGGGGGCTATAGGAATACATGGCTCAATACAGCTGTGACTCTCTGTCAGCCTGGCTACAGTGCTGAAAAGAAACCTGGGGTTGTTCTTATTTTCCTCTATTAATGATGAGTAGTAAGATGCTCTGGCATTACGGAGGGCCTTCCTATATGTTTTAAGACTATCTTGCCCGACTAAACAAGCCTTGTTCCTGCTGTATTGTGTTTCATGTGTGTTATCTTGTGTTTTAGGTGAACTCAGTGGTTTTCTGGAGCCAGAGCTGGAGTGTGGACAGGACCACCTACGTCTGACGGTCCAGAAGAGGCTGCTGTCAGAACGAGGGTTGAACGCCTCCTGCGCTCACATGATCGACCCGGGTTGCCACCAGCAGGTCGACCACCAGGAGGCGATGTGGTACCTGGTGGAGAGAAGGAAGGGTACCTGTGGAAACGTGGTGGAGGTGAGTTTGGTTAGATGTCCCAGCATGTCTACCATGTCTGACCCAGTTCATATCTGGATATTTCATATCTTTTGACCACTAGGGGGCAGAGGAACTCTGCATTAAACTAACGTACACACAGACCTTATATATTGTTAGCTTATAACATGTGGCTAATGTAATCAAACAGCTGCCTAATTCCACATCCAGCAGATACAGAGCAACATGATCACCACATTCACACAGTGCCACTAATTACTCATGGAGTTTCTCAGGGTCCTATTCTTCTTTATATTTTAAATTTGGTTAAATTCGCATTATTCTCTTATTTCTTTGTCCACTTGGGGGCAGCACATCGAGCTAAAAACACAACATCTGACATATTATCTGCTTATAAAGTAGTTGATGCTAACATGTTAGCAAACAGCTGCTTATTTCCACATCCAACAGTTACAGAGCAACATGATGCTTCATCAGGAGGCGTGTTGGTGTCTCCTGATGGACGTCAGTCCGGTCTTCTCTCTGTCAGCTCTGTGTTTGGTCTCCAGCAGCTGCTGAGGGAAACATCTGGCTCTTTAGCTGCTAGATGCTCCACTATGTTCAGCAGCTGCTCTCTGACTGCGTCTGTCTGCTGTTTGCTGCTGAGCAGCTCATGTAAAGTGGCTTTTTACAGATTGTTTGATGAAAACAGCTCCAGCAACATGCCCATGTGGGCCCACAGCAGCTTTGCCCTTTAGGGCCCCTGTGTGGGTTTTCTATGTGCTGGCAACAGTTGGGCTTCCCCACAGAAACACATTACCAGTGTTTTAATGTTAATATAAAAAAAAGATTGATTAGTACTGCCATGCAAAGGCAGGGAATAGTAAGTAAAGTAGAGAAAAAAAGAGTCTGATGTTTTGAGGCTGGTTAGCCAAAGTGTGTAACAGATAAGTTGCCATACTTTAATTTTATCCCTTTTTAGGCTAATTACTCATCACAGACCTTACACAAGACTGATCAAAATCAGATTACTGCACTCTAAGTTTGGACAATCTAGGTTGCATAAAAGAAACATGGTAATTTTTACACATTTAAATATGTGATTTTAAGGTAGCTAACACCAAATTGCAGGAATTCCACTTACGTCAGAGACTACTATTCTCCCAAACTATGCTAGTTGCCTTTTAGCAGGACTAGTTTTGCTAGCGTAAGTCTACTTTTTTTCTCTATCATGATAGGGTTTAGCTGCTGTCTGTATGTGAGTTACCAACATGGCAGATCATAAAAATAGATTTTTCAATAACAGGGAACAGGTTTGAAAAAGTAGATACTAGCTAAAGCTAGCTTTGGCTATCTCACCAGCTAACTTTATCTTAATAGAGCATCTTTCAATTTATCTGCCTGGAGTGTTCTAGAGGTCAGAGATCACCAAACCAAATTTAACATGCTGTTTTTTTAAATTACACAATACAACAGGTTTGTTCAGACCAAACTTAAAACAAATGTTCGCCTCGCGTTACTCACGCGAATACGGCCACTGGAGTGTTTTTTGGAGTATTTCGCAATAGACGAATATTCGCCTTTAACAACCAATGGGAGTACTCCTTATGGTAAGGAGGAGGGGCTTCCCTCCATAGATACCACATACCTTAGCAACGTATTTCTGCCATCAACCATTACCGAAATAACCATTATTGATGCCTTGTACCTGTTGTGGAAGTCCCAGATACACCAGAAACGCTGTTTGGGTTCATAGATGACAGATGATGACAGTTGAAACTTGCACGGACTCGTTTTCGCGTCTGTTAGCATCTTTGCATTCATGTCCCCCCACCACATGTAAATGGATTGAATGATTATCAATCATTAACAATATTGGGGGAGCAACAAATAAAAAAGGAGCCAAGTTAAATTTGATTGAAATAAAGGAAATGATTCAGGTCAGCACAAGAGCATCAGCAAACTCTTGTTTTTTAATTTCCCTACATAAATCATATTCATTCAACTTAGTTCCACTCCATATTTTTCCTCCTGGTCATCCACGCCTCTGTGCCCCCCCAAGGTGAGAACCACTGTCTTAAAGCATAAAGATGTTTTAGCGATGCTAGCAGCGTGGCTCTAGATGGCTAAGTTTGTTGGTCCTCCACTTTGGTTCAGACTGAAATATCTCAACATCTATTGGACTGTGATGAAAGGTGCTTCATCGTTCATGTTCCCCCCAGGATGAATTGTAATAACTTTGGTGATCCTCTGACTTTCCATCTAGCGCCATCATCAGGTCAAACTTATAATGGGTCCAACACTTTGGTTTATGACCAAATACCTGCAGAACTAATGACGTTCCCATCAGTCATTACGTCATTAGTTCCCATCAGCCTCAGCTGGACTTTGTGTGTTTGTGATTGCAAATGTTAGCATGCGAAATTGCTAAACTATGATGGTAAACATCAGCATGTTAACATTGTCACTGTGAGCATGTTAGCATGCTAATGTTAGCATTTAGCTGAAGTACTGCATGTCAGAGCCTCACGAGGCCAATAGCAAGGCTGTTTTATCTTGTTATTTAACAAAACAAGTGTCAAAAAGTAGTTTTCATTGATTCCATTATCTGGTCTTTTCCATCTGTCTCTGTGTGTTGCAGACAAACGGCACCCACATTACGTACTCCAACATTTTGTTTGTGTACCCCTCTGCTCGGACCAACGTCTCACTCTCCATCCCGATGAGCATCCCTTTCTCCTGCGTCTTCCCGCTGGATGACATTACCAGCCTCGACGCCGCCATCCGATACCAGCTGCCGTGAGTTCACCTTCAAAGCATGTTT
Source organism: Siniperca chuatsi (assembly GCF_020085105.1). Lineage (NCBI taxonomy): Eukaryota > Metazoa > Chordata > Actinopteri > Centrarchiformes > Sinipercidae > Siniperca > Siniperca chuatsi. The sequence goes on from NC_058054.1 coordinate 521,312, forward strand.
TAAAGTGTTTAACCAGTCAGTTAACTGAAGCATCAGTGCTGTGGCTGGTTACCTGCAGTTTAATGGTTAAACTGTTGACCTGAACTACGGTCGAGGTAAACAGATACCTGTCAGCCAATCACAAAGCAGGACTTTGTCCAGGATAAATTATCTCACTATGAAACAACAAATCCCTTAAAAACCCTTTAATCCCTTTTTATCTCAAACTAAATCAGTGTGTTTGTAGCCAGAGATCCTTCATTTGTCCTTTAATTTGAAAAACTAAACCCCTTCAAAACACCTTAATTTGAAAAGCCCTTAATGAACACATGAAGTAGAGTTCATTAAGGGCTTTTCAAATTAAGGTGTTTTGAAGGGGTTTAGTTTTTCATGACTTTCCCCTTAATTTCCTCATGAATGTGAAATATTTGACAAATCCATGAATGATGAGTTTAAGGTGTTATTAAGGTTCAGGTATTCTGTTAGGACTCAGAAATATTTTCATTAAATTCTTATTCAGTATTTGGATATTTAACAGGTTTACCAGATTTGGGACACATTAATGGAAACATACATTACATACCATCTTGCCCTTTCTATTCTTTAATTTGCATTTGAATGTTTTTACACACATGTTTTTTATTAATTAGGTAAAGTACTTTAAATGTCTATGAAATGTGCTTTACAAATCAACTTGCTTTGCCTTACATTAATAGATTTGTTGGTTTTTAAGTTGTAAAAAACCCTTACAATTATCCAAATAGCATGAAATCTATCCCTTCATTTTCACCTTAATTGAAAATTTAAGTCCCCTTTAATGTATAAATTAAGAGATGCTATTTGGCCCTCCTTCCCCCATCCTTTTTCCCTTGACCCACATCCCTCCATCCCTCATTCCTCCCACCGGACCCTTAACCCATCCCTTCCACATCATCTCGGCTCTCCTCCATTCCTAACATGCAATAAACTGTTCTAAATCCATATCTTTACTGCCGTGGGCTTTGTTAGAATGGTACTTAAATTAAGGGATTCAGTTTCATAGTCTTTGTTGGGTGTTGAGTTGTTTCAGTTTAATGGTACGTCTTCTCTCCAGGTTTTTACCAGTAACATGACTCTATGAACAAATATGACCATTACCTCTCTCGTCAGGAGTCGTAGCGTCGGAGTTGTGCGTTCAGGTGAACCCGCCAGAGCGTCGATGACTCTGTACAAGAGGCCAGACTACAGCGAGCCGTTCCCCGCCGGCCCGGTCAGCCTGCCGCTCGGCTCCGCCCTGCACATCGGTGTCTCCATGGAGAACTATGACAACAACTGCTTCGTGCTCCTGCTGGAAAACTGCTACGTCACTAACTCCCCCAGCGCTGACAATCCTGTCAGATACTTCCTGATCCAGAACAGGTGACAAGTCAGTCCAGATAGTTAAAAGCAGTCCAGACAAGTTATAACAAGTTACAACAGTCCAGACACGTTAAACAGTCCAAAACAAGTTAAAGCAGTCCAGACAAGTTAAGGCGGAATGTGTTTAAGAGTTATTCTACAGTAGAAGCACATGACCTGAGCAATTTCTTTTTTTTAAGGATTTTTTTGGCATTGTGCCTTAATTTGTCAGTGTAGAGAGACAGGAAACATGTGAAAAGAGAGGAGTACGACATGCAAAACAAAAGTGTCGAGTGGTCTGCACCTTCAGCATCAGGCTACCAGGATGCTGCTGACCTGAACAACTTCTACTGGCAGCAAGGCATCTGCATTATTTATTACATTTACTTCATCATGACTTCTAAAGAAAACATTTGACCTTAACTTGTATCATCTTACAGTTTGCTTTTCTTCATAGTGAATATTACACACAGCTGTAGATTCTGGTGGAAGTCATTAACCTTCATGTCAGTCTGAGGGCAGATTTTCACAATAAAAGATCCGCTAGGCAGGTGTGTTCTTGCTGACTACATGTTGGAACAGAATATTAACAGCTGTGTGATTGGCTCACTCCTCCAGGTGTCCAGTGGACCGTCGTCATGTGAAAGTGATTGAAAGCGGCCTGTCGCAGCGAGCTCGCTTCTCTGCGCTGCTCTTCCTGTTCCACGGGACCTATGAGGACATTTATCTGCACTGCAGGATTAGCCTGTGTAACCGGGACAGCGCCCCCTGCAGCCCTGTGAGTGACCTGCATCTGGTCCTGTTCTCCACACAAAAACACCTGTTCTCCTCTACTACAAAACATGGATCAGTCAGTGGACAATTGTCCGAATAGTGCTGGAAGATTTGCAGAAGTTTTAGGTGCCTCAAGGAGGGTCCAGGGTCAGGTTCTAGAGGTTTTTAAGGGGCTTCCATAGTTCCTAAAGAGGTTTTAGGAGTTCTTAAGGGGTTCCCTCAGGTCTTTAAATAAGTTATAGACATCCTTAAGAGGGTTCCATGAGTCCTTAAAGACGTTCTAGTGGTTCTTAATAAGTTATCACAGGTTCTTTAAGAGGTTCTAGAGGATCTAGAGGTTCTTAGGTTGGTTGCATTGGTTTTTATACAGGTTCTAGAGGTTCTTAAGGGATTCTCATAGGTCCTCGACAAGGCTCTAGATGTCATGAGGAGTTTCCCAGGAGTCCTTAAAGAAGTCATAGAAGCTCTTAAAGGGATACCACGTGTTCTTAAAAAAGGTTCTAGAGTGTCTTGAGTGGTTCTTAAGTGGATTGCATGGGTTCTTATTCAGGTTCTAGAGGTTCATAAGGGGTCCTACAGGTTCTTAAAAAGGTTGTAGAGGTTTTAGATTGTCTATAGTGGGTCCCACAGGTTCTTAAAAGGGTTCTAAAGGTTCTAGAAATTCTTAAGGGGGTCCCACAAGTTCTTAAAATTATGGGACTCTAAGAGGTCCTCAACAAGGATCTAGATGTCACGAGGATGTTCCCATGAGTCCTTAAATAAGTTCTAGAGGCTCTAGAGGTTTGTAAGGTGGTCCCACAGGTCCTGTAAGCAGTTCTAGAGGTTCTTCAGAGGTTCCAACTGGTCCTTGAAAGTTAAGAGGTTATAGAGTAGATGTGTTTCAGGGTCCTCAATGAGGTTCTAGATGTTCCTAAGGGGGTCCTACAGGTCTTTAAAAAAGGTTATAGTGGTATTTAAGGGGGTCCCAAGAACGTTTCAGAGGTCTGAAAGGAACTCCAGGGGTCTTTTTGTGTCTTTATTATATTGTGTCAGTGTTTAATGTCTGTTTCTTTTATTGTGAAGACCTTTGTGTTATCTGTTAATAAACATTCCTTATCAATAAATAATAAACTTTGTTTACTTCCTTTCTGTTTTCCTCTTAAGAACTGTTCCAGACGTCGAGCTCGGTCCGCTGCCGCAGCCTCACCCAATCAGACACCTGTCACTGTTGGACCAATCAGCTGTGAGTATTTCCTTCCCTTTAATGACCACTCTCAGCTTCCATTATAATCAAACACACCTTCTTTGTTCTCTAAAACATCGTCCATCAGTTCAACGTCTTTAAAGCATCTCTTTGTTTTTATGTTCAGGGTTTTGAGGAGCAACGTGACATCCTGCTGGGAATCAGACCTGCAACTCTTCAAACTTAATTTTTCTGATTTACTTCCTGCTCCTGATTTGATCTGCGAAAACTTTATTATTTCACTTTATTCCAGGACAGAAAGACTGAATGTCACACAGCCAGAATCATTTTCTCATAATCTGTGAAATACAAACAACATGAAACAAGCAGATGAAACAGAATATTTTGTGATTATTGAACTAAAATAAAGAGAAAACATGACTGACATCTCTAATCTGATGTTTTCATTTTTATTAGTTTGTTTTGACTTTCTACCTGAGACATGCTGCTAGTATTATTATTGTTACTGCTAATGCTGCTGGAACCGACAATACTACGACTATTACTGCCATGATTATAACTGCTATACTGTGACTGTTGTGTTACTCCTACTTCTACTGACTCTACAGTATCTTTCTGCCTGTCTGTCTGTCTGTCTGCCTGTCTTGACTTACACCTCTGAACACCAACACCCATCCCTTACTCACCTGGTCATCATGGCGACCTCCCCTCCCTTTCACAATGCGTCCATCGGAGCGTCTCAGTGAAACTTGAGCAGGCGTGGTGGCTCGTGGTCACCTGAGCCGAGCGGCTGCTGAATGTTTGATAGAGTCTGTCAGAGATCCTCTCTGCCACAGTTGGACCACAAACACCTGAACAGGTAGACAGCAGGTAGACGCTTTGTCAGGACGTTCTGAGGCTTCAACAGGCTTCAACAGGCAGGTACCAACTCCCTCTGCAACACTAAGCTGCTCCTTAACACTCACATTTAGCCTTTATTTTCTTTACAGGTAGAAATATATTTTTCCAACCTGTGTGACATCATCAAGGGTATCATATATCTCATTTCTGTCCAAGGAAAAACACGTAACTCTGTAGGAACCAAAAACAGTTTTACACTCGGTGACAGTGAAAACTTTAAGTATTGTATTAAGTTTTTAAGGATTTTACTGTTGGATACAGACAAACAGACACGTGGTTTTTACAGGATGGAGACACTTGTTGCTGACGTTTCCACTAAGTGAAATATTCAAACCCTCCATGTTTTAATGTGGATGGAAATATTCTTCATGTCTGCTGTTTCCTTTCCTCAAAATTCAGATTTGTCAGATTTGTGATCTTTGTATCTTCACTAGAAGTTAAAAGTTCTGTGGGTTTGAATCGAATGGGGTCTTATGGGGAGTAACTGTGTTCAGATCAACTGGTGGTTCAGTAGTTTGGTGTAAGTTTCTTCCTCCAGTTTGGAAATTTCCATTTTAAAATTACCATAAAAGGTTCACATTCCTAACCATGCTGCTACAGTGGAAGGCAGGCAGGCAGGTAGATAGGTAGGCAAGTAGGTCTGCTGTGTAGTTTTACATTTATGTTAATACGCTGCTGCTCAGTTACATGCTGCATATTGTTATTTAGCTTTTTCACACAGTGTTTATGTCACATGTGACAACGGCTGGTTTATGACTTTCAAAGGTTCATGACGTCACTCGAGAGTATCGAGCCCCAAAGTGTTCAATGTTAAATATATAATTATGAAATAAATGATCACATTAATTAATACAAAAATATAATGAGCCAATCATTTGTTTATTGTTTAAATAAATAATTAATTATAAAATAACATATTAAATCTGTCATTATAAAAAAATGACAAAATGAAATAAATGTAATAATTTACCAGTTGTAATTATGACTTCGATGTTGATGTAAACGCTGATTTCAGGTTAGAAACTGGTAATACGGCAACTCTGATGTGACATTTTGTTAAATGCACCAACGAATCATGAAAAGTGGATTTCATGCCTCCTTATGTTATAAAATGTTGTTTTTCTTTGATTCATGCTGTCACCCGCAGTGTTGTGTTAGTCAGGTTAGTCTCTCAGTCTGTAGCTGTATCCCCCCCTGGTGGACAGAACGGACTGTTTGTTCAGTCTGAGTGTAAGCCAGGTGTCACTTGCGACAGGTGATGGTGTCAGGATGTCTGACGGGAGGCAGCGAACTTTGTCCACCTCTGGAGAGTCTCTGTATCAGGTCCTGGCTCTGGAGAAAGGCTGCAGCCATGACGACATCAAGAAGTCCTACAGGTAAGACCACCACAGCCCCGCCCACTCAAATGCACCAGGTGATCAGTCAGCTGACGCTCCAGTCGGTAGTTTGATCACATAAACTGTCAACCACATAAAGCAGCAGTGTGCGTTAACACTGAAGTGTGTGTGTGGTGTTAGGAAGCTGGCGTTGCGGTACCATCCTGATAAGAACCCGGATAACCCGGAGGCGGCAGAGAAGTTTAAGGAGCTGAACAGCGCTCACGCCGTCCTGTCCGACCTCACCAAGAGGAACATCTACGACTCATATGGGTCTCTGGGACTCTACGTGGCCCAGCAATTCGGAGAGGACAACGTCAACACATACTTCATGCTCTCCACCTGGTGGGCCAAGGTGGGCGGGGCTTACACTGTCTGTGTGAATGTGACTCTGACCAAACAGGAAACATTTAAATGATGTGTAACTGCTGATTGATCTGTTCAGGGTTTTCCTTCATCAAACCTACACAAAGTCTTCCAGTGTGCAGACACTCCTTCCTTTGTCTCTGTCATCTTTCCCAGTTTAAACAGTTTGTTGTCATAAATAAGTGTAGATCTGTATTCAGTAAAACTGTGACATCTGGACTTTTTCCTGAGACTCCGGATCTCTGTCTTATTCAGATTCAAGTTCCAGGTCTGACAGGATTTTTGCAGGTTGTTGCTGTAATGTCAGATGGGGTCAGTACGATCAGGTCAAACAGAAAGCATTTAATTGGACCATATAAGGGGCCGTTCAGATGTCGCGTCTTGTCGCACAAATTCACATGGAGACGCGTGACAACAGTGACACCGTCGCAGTGCACATTCGTTGTGACATGCCTGTTTTTTTTATGGCACAGTGCGGCGCACTGAGATGGAAAAATCTCAACTTTTGCGAATGCAGCTAGCACACCGCAGGTCTTGTGACAAGAATGAACCAATTTGCTTCACATGACTTGCTTCGCCCTCCAAGGACGTCACAACATCCGGCTGAAAGGTCAGCCAAACTGAAGTAACTGAAGATGGAAGAGCGATACTCATTCAGGCTGACTGTGATTTGGACCGTCAGTTCTTAAAGTTAGCTGGCACGCTGTGTGTGGCAGCGCTAACTATTGTTGCAGGAATCTTACGCAGGCCCTCGCATTGCTGCTGTAAGAGAGAGTTCAGTTGTGCTGTGTGTCCGCTCCAGACAGCTCACATGGAGAGAGGGGTAGAAGAGCAGAGGAAAGAACGGAGAAAAAAGAGACAGAACAATTTTTATTGACCAGGTGACATCACGGTTCGCAGGTCAGACTGACCAATAGTAGCTGGAATGCTGTTCAGTTAAAGTCCCACAAATGAATGAATTCAATGGTGGAGTGCCTGTGGTCCCAACAAGTATATAGTAAAGATTTCAGACAGCTGATATCTCTCAGAGATTCTCTCTTTTTTCTTTGTACTGTTCGTTCAGTTAGCAAACTTGTTAGCTCGTTAGTTTTGTCGCTATCAGGACGCTAAGCCCCCACAATTGTATCAGCATGATGTTCTCCTGTCTCCTAACTGTGTGTAAACCAGGTCTGTTGTGGAGCAGTTTATACTCTGACAGAGGAGCTTCAATAAAACTGGATGGTGACACACAGCTAATAGCTTTTGGACTCTCTGGCTCTCCATCCACTTAGAGGGCAGCTCTGTCAGGGTGGCTTCTTATTGGTCAACGGGGCAAATTCGTGCAACAAAGTTGAACTAGATGTGAAATATTCAATCAGATACATTTTCAGATACATTTTGCTCTGACAACTAAATCCACTGATCTGAGCTCATCGTGTTTTAAATGCTGTGACCTTCATACAGCAACATATACTCCTCTTCATCTGTTTCCATGTTTTACAGAACATTTCATATTTTTATACATTATTGTTGTCATATGTTTAACCCCCAATGCAATTTATTATAACAGACCCGTTATATCTCACGCTTTGTTCTAAATCTATAAAGCAGGAAAATAAAAACATTATTTTGGTGGACATGTCATTGATCAGGGTGTGTGGTATAAAACCAATGTGACATGATGATGACAGTCAACTGATCGATTAGTCGATTGACAGAACAATACCTGCAACTATTTTGATGATCACTTAATCATTTAAATCATCTATTAAAGAAAACTGCCGAGAAGCTTCTCAAATGTGTCAGATTTTCAGTTTTTCTCTGTTTTCTATCTCAGTAAACTGAATGTCTTTGTATTTTGGATTGTTGGTCGGACTAAACAAGACATCTGAAGATGTCACGGTGGATTCTGAGACATTTTATAGACCATGTTCAGGATGTTAGGATGCTGCAGAATAACGTAAAGACACCATCAAGGCGGCAGGTTGTCTTTGGTTTCCGGGTCTGACTTGTGGTCCTGCTCTCCTCAGTGACGGGTGGTGTACTGGATCCTGATGTATCTCGTTTGTCTCTCAGGGTCTGTTTGTGGTCTGTGGGCTCCTGACCGGATGTTACTGCTGCTGCTGTCTCTGCTGCTGCTGTAACTGTTGCTGTGGGAAACTCAAGCCGACGCCCACAGATGAGGGGGCGGAGCCAGACTATGTCTCCCCCGACGACCTGGAGGAGGAGATACGCAACGATCCAGACAAAGGTGAGGCCACAGGAAGTTCTGAGCTTTTATTTTGACAGTCACACAGTTGATTTGTTGATTCTTCTTTTAAGTCATTTTTCTTCCTCCTCATTGTTTCTTCAAGTTCAACAAACATCATTTATTGATTAAATGTTACTGTAATCTTCTGTCATTTCTGAGACAATATCGACCCAATGTACCATCATGGATTAGGTATTTAAAGTATTTTAAATGGGATTTTAATGGTTTGTAATATATGAAGGTATTTGAATGTATTATAGTTTAAGGGATTTTAAAGGAATAAAGACCTTTTAAAATTGACCAAATTGCATTAAACCATCCCTTAATTTAAAGAGCCTTCATTTTTCAATGGAGATGAAAATTCAGGAATTCAGACTTTAATGCTATATAGTAAATTTGAAGGGGTTTTTACCACTTAAAAACCCTTAAACCATGTAGATAATCCATTAGGAAAAAAACGCAATATAGTCCATTGATTTATCCAATAATTCCCCCCAAATCTGGGGTGAACCCCTGAATTTGCACCTTAATCCTAAATCCTTTTGAGGTACAGATTAAGGGGTACCTGTAAACTATCTCGAGCAATAACTGCTGTGGTGCGTGGCATTGGTTAATACCCCTCAAAATCCCCTTAATATAATCCAGTCCATTAATTTGTCTCAAATCTGGTAAACCTGTTAAATATCTGAATACTGAATAAGAAATAAATTAAAATCTCATTAATTAGTAGAGTCCAAACTTAAACCAGAATCCCTGAACCTTAATAACACTCATCCGACTGCTCAGAAACACGTGCAGCCTGTGGACGCAGGTCGTCAACAGGTTTCGGCTATAAAGGCTTTAAAGGTGTTGTTTGTTTTCTATGAATGCGTTTGTGTTTGTTTCTCTGCAGACGTTGAAACTCCGATCGTTCAGCAGCCGACGAACGCCAGCGAGAAAACTCAGCTGATCACTGACGGACACCGCAGATATGGAGACACCTACACATGAAGCTGATGGGAAACAGGAAACGCATCACTGCTTTAATGATCCTTCTGAAACAGTCATTTATCAGCTGAGACCCGAACCTGAGGGGTCGCTGCAGGTGGATCAGCTCACTGCATCAATACAAACTACAAACACATTAAATCAACAAACTGCAACAAACTGCTAGAACAAAAGTAGAAATTCAAAACTGAATTAGTGGATTTGATGTTGAAGCAACAGTCTGATATTTAGTCAAATTCTCTCCTCTCAGTTTCAGATGTTTCAGATGAATATTTCATGTTTCATTCCCGTGCGTCCAGTACAGAAATACAATAATAATGATAAGACGGTGTAGTCCCTCATTCGTCCAGGAGCGGTCCATCGTAGAAAAGGTTTCAGTCGTAGTCATCTGGACACTGTTTTCAGAATCAAGACGTTTCGGCTCCCATCCAGAAGTTATTCTCAACTGTGAAAATGGTCTGAGAACTCAGAAATTTAAGCTACTCTGTGTAGCTTAAGCCCCGCCCTCAGGAAGGAGTCTACCTGAGTTTCTGCTGTTTACCTGCCTAGTTTCATCTGAAGTAGAGAGAAGAGTTGGTTTGAAAGAGGAGTCAAAGAAGCCATTTTTGTGAAAAAAGAAAACCCCTCTTTGAACAGAAATGGTGGTCTGAGATTCAATCTGCCCAAAGTTTACCACAGTGTATTAACACCGTGGTCAAGCCAATCACATGCTAATCAGGTACTTAACAGTGATGAGGGAGGTGCAGCCAGAAAACAATAGGCCTGATTACTGATTACTGGGCCATCATGGAAACAATTAGGTCAGTTTCAGGTGAAACTAGCTAATAAACAGATACTCAGGTAGACTCCTCCCTGAGGGTGGGGCTTAAGCAACACAGAGTAGCTTAAATTTCTGAGTTCTCAGACCATTTTCACAATTGAGAATGACTTCCGGATGGGAGCCGAAACGTCTTGATTCTGAAAACAGTGTCCAGACGACTACGACTGAAAGCTTTTCTACAATAATAATGATTGAAAAGAGCCTCCAAGATCCCCCCAAAATTAGTTTTTTTTCTTGTGCAGACAAGATCTATATCCATATCTTATTTAGTAAGTTGTGCAAATATGATCCATAAAAATAACTATATTTTTAATCTTGTACGTGGAATATTAAAATTGTCATGTTTTGGTACGTCTGGGGCTCCATAGATTCCCAAAATGTCAGACTGTTTCTTTATTGATTATATAAACCAGCCTGAGTCTTTAAATTATTATATTTTATTAAACTAACGCTCTGATTGGTTGTTTGATGTTGATTCAATGAGAGGCGGAGCTTAAACTGTTCACACACTAATTATATATAAAGGTTATGATTCAATATTTTGTAAACTTAGACTATAATCATGATACCATTAATATAAATCTCCTTTGTTGTCACGTGTTGATGTAAATAATGTTTTGGTTTGGAAGTAAGTTTCCTGTTGTTCATATTTATGTGTGTATGAAGCTCGAGTGTGAACTGAAGTCAGTTTGGAAAATAAAACCTGGTTACACCTGTGATGATGTCACCTGGAGTCCTTGTCTGTTTTTGTCATGTCAGCATTAATGAGACACAGATGAAGAGTCCAGTAAACTCTGCTGTGTGCCATCCTGTCCTGCAGGGGGCGCCATTCTTACTGACAAAAGACAGCTGATGCAGTGAATTTTATAAGCTTATCAAATGTTTTAATGTACAATCTTAATCTGCAAAGTAACCAGTAACTCCAGCTTTTAAATAAATGTAATGTAATATAAAGTACAATATTTCCCTCTGAAATGTAGTGCAGTGCAAGTACAAAAGAATCTAAAATGTAAATCCTCTAAAAGGAAACTACAAATCATTCTTCATACTGACTTCAGATAAACTTCAGAACGTGTTTTTATACTGAAGGAGGACGGTGGATTTTCTCCTCCATCTCTTCTATTATTTCTGTCTAGCAATTCAACTCGGGTAGTAAAAGCATAATTATCTCATTATCAGGTCAAATAAAGATGGAGATATTTGAAAGGTTGGAGAGAGGCAAGACACAAGGACGAAGATTTTATACGACATAGTTAGATACTCACACGTCAGCAGGCTGATGTTAACTCTGCTGTCCAATTGTTTTTAACGTGAAACAACTTGATTCACATTCAGAACTCACACTCTGATTGTCGTCCATCTTGTCCACGTGTCCTAAATGTGATCCTCAGTTATCCAGTTCAGTAGGCGTCCGAGACGTGCCGTCCTGGAACTGCTCTGGCCTGAGCTCAACACTAACAGTTTTCAGGAAGTTACCATCATGTCTGTTTTCTTCAAGCTACAAACAGAAGAGTCTCTGGAGAGTCTGAACTCTCAGACAATGCATGCTGGGAAGTCTGCGGATGTTCCTTTAAAAACTCTCAGCAGTTTGTTCAGTCAACTCATCATTTCAGGTCAGAGGAACTCGTGTTTATAAGTTCTGAAAATAAAAACATTTCAAGTTGCATTAACTTTAGATTAATAAAACATATATTCGCGTTGAGTTAATGAGAGAGTGTCTCCGTTGTGACTCGTGTTCCACGGAATTAAATCCAACTTTCTTCTGATAAAGCAACAATAAACTCACAAGTGGCTGAATGAAGGTTCATCTGAAGATATTTCTCACGTCATCGGAGCCGGCTCATTACTCACAACACGTTATTACACAGTGAGGAGTTTCCATCCAAAGACAGCACATTGCTCCTAAACGTCACTAAAACCTGCCTTCAGCTCTCTCCCCCGTCGTGAGGAACAGCGATATCTGGTCCTGTTTTCCAGCACTTACAGGCAGAACAATAACAAACAACATGACGTTAGTTCACCTAGAAACATGTAGAACTGTTATTTGAATTCAGTAACATCAGAACATGTGACAACACATACAAAGATGTGTCTCTTCGTGGACGTTATGTATAAGCATCTATAATAAATCGTTTGCTTCTTAATAAGAACAACTCTTGGGTTGCCAGGTTGTGAACAATCCTCCTCCAGACCAAAACTTTCTCATATCAATGGCCTATAACGTATCAATAAAGCCTTGATCAATAAATGATTTATTATGCATTTATTACGCCATTAATTAACGCTTCTAACCCGGACAGTGTTTCACTCTGACCAGCAGGAGGTGCTGCAGCCTCCTCAGCTCCCCCCCCGCTGTGATACTGTGGACTGTCCCTTTAATAAACTCTGTCCTCCCCCCTCCCCCTCCCCCTCCCCCTCTGCCCTGTCATGCCTCCTGTTGACCTTTGACATATAAGGGCATGTCGGCACGGCAACGGCTGACGTCTGTCTGTCTAAAAACAGACTGAGTGCTGCTCACTCTGCCGTCCTCAGGCCTCCAACACTCCTCTCTGCTTCTTCTTCTTCATTTCTTTATTTTGTTTATTCTCTGGGACGCCTGCGTCCTCCCCCGTTCTGCCCGGGTGACGGCTGTCTCCCCCGGGACGCTCAGCATCATGGAGAGTCTGGAGAAGCAGCTCGTCTGTCCCATCTGCCTGGAGATGTTCACCAAGCCGGTGGTCATCCTGCCCTGCCAGCACAACCTCTGCCGCAAGTGTGCCAACGATGTCTTCCAGGTGAGGACGCAGGCAGGTGAGGACGACAGGTCCGTCCCCGCCTTAAAGAGACCGTGCACCTGAAAGCAGCTTCTTCCTCTGAACCTCAGCTGAGAGTTTTGTGGTTTAAAAGCTGCTTCAGGAAACGAGTTCAGGATGTTTTCAGGCTGTTTGAGGTTCGTTGGTGTCAGTTCCACCTGCAGCGCTCAGCTTTATTGTTCTGGTCAAAGTTCTGCTGTTATCACGTGGTGAAGCTGCGAAACACCAGCAGGGTTTAAAAATCTCCTTGATGGTGTGTTCAAGGACACTTCGACATCTGAACGAAGAACCACGTATTTGTTTATTTATTTTTTATGTTTTCTTACTGAGGGCAAATGAAAACTGGAATTTGAGTACAAAACAATGGAATATTTATTTATTTTTATTAATTATTTTAAAAGGACAGCGGCCCGATAAAACCCAGAAGTCTACTTTACAGGTCATCAACTCTACAAGTAATCGCAACATCGTGGAGACATGTTGTGTTCAGGTGCCCAGGTCTAAACCAGAGGGTCCAATATGAACAGGATCAGATGGTCTGCAGGTCTTTAGGACTCTGGCTCATCTCTGTATTCATAATAAGAGTCTTTGTTTTCAGCTGCAGCAGGTTCAGTAAAATGATTCGTTTCAGAGAGAAAAAGCGTGAACCAGCGGAGGAAGAAGTTCTCACAGCTTTTACTTAAGTAAAAGTACAAAAGCATCAAAATATACTTAAAGTATAGTTAAAGTAATACATCATCATTTATTAGTTGATTGTTGTTGAATATTAGTTATATTTTGTATTAATCTTAATCAGAAAACTACAGCTGTCGGATAGAAAATGCAAATACAAGTACCTAAACATTGCACTTGAGGAAATGTAGTCCGTTACTTTCCACTACTGATGATACACGAGATGTTTTTAACAGACACATTGTTGGATCTTTCCGTGTATTTGTGTAAATTGTTTATGTTGAATATGTTGAACACAGCAGACTTTGTGTCGACGCTTCAGATCAGAGCAGATGGACAGAAACGTTCCTGTTTACTTTTCAAAACACCACGAAGAGAAAAACACTAAAAACTTGTGATGAGACTTTCTAGTCAAACGTCTGAGACAGTAAAGAAAAGCTAACTTTGGCTAAAAGTAAACTAATTTATCATAAAGTTATTTTTATGTTTATCATTCTTTCAACTCCATTTTTGAAAATTAATGAATAAATGTTCCGTGTGTGTGTGTGACCGGTATGTGTGTGTGACAGGTATGTGTGTGTGTGTGACAGGTGTGTGTGTGCTTGTGTGACAGGTGTGTGTGTGTGACAGGTGTGTGTGTGACAGGCGTGTGTGTGACAGGTGTGTGTGTGACAGGTATGTGTGTGTGACAGGTATGTGTGTGTGACAGGTGTGTGTGGGTGACAGGTGTGTGTGTGACAGGTGTGTGTGTGACAGGCGTGTGTGTGACAGGTGTGTGTGTGACAGGTATGTGTGTGTGACCCGTATGTGTGTGTGACAGGCGTGTGTGTGACAGGTGTGTGTGTGTGTGTGCGTGACAGGTGTGTGTGTGTGTGTGTGACAGGTGTGTGTGTGACAGGTATATGTGTGTGTGACAGGTGTGTGTGTGACAGGTATGTGTGTGTGACAGGTATGTGTGTGTGACAGGCGTGTGTGTGACAGGTATGTGTGTGTGACAGGTATGTGTGTGTGACAGGTATGTGTGTATGTGACAGGTGTGTGTGTGACAGGCGTGTGTGTGTGACAGGTATGTGTGTGACAGGTGTGTGTGTGACAGGTGTGTGTGTGACAGGTATGTGTGTGTGACAGGTATGTGTGTGTGTGACAGGTGTGTGTGTGTGACAGGTATGTGTGTGTGACAGGTATGTGTGTGTGACAGGTATGTGTGTGTGTGTGACAGGTATGTGTGTGTGACAGGTGTGTGTGTGACAGGTGTGTGTGTGAGACTCTTTGTGTGATTCAGACTTTATATAAACTGAAGTCATGAATGTTTAAGAGAATTTGACTTATTTCATTTTGATTCTCTTAAGTTAATCAATTATTTTCAGTCTGTGTTCCTGTTAAAAACCCCTCTACCTGTGTGATGCCCCGCCCCCCTGCAGGCATCCAATCCCTACCTATCGACAAGGAGCAGCTCCACGCTGACGTCTGGCGGTCGTTTCCGCTGCCCATCCTGCAGACACGAGGTGGTTCTGGATCGACACGGAGTGTACGGACTGCAGAGGAACCTGCTGGTGGAGAACATCATCGACATGTACAAACAGGGAAACAGCAGGTAACACACACACACCTGTACACACCTGTATACACCTTTAAACACATGTACACACCTTTACAGACACCTGTATGCACACACTAAAACAGCAGTTTTCTCGTTAAAGGGACAGGTTTTTATTTTGATAGTTGTTGTTTACAGTTCTGATGACATCACAGCTTAGTTGCACAGGTGGATAATGTGACATCACAACAGGAGCCATCAGAAATCCAGTTTAACAGAGTTGATCTGAACTGATCTGAGATCTGTTCATTGAGTCTGATCAGCATATAACATATATTACTGGATTATAATTATTGATGCGTTAATCTGTTCATCTCTTTAATGCTGCAGCTGCTGAAGGTGGAGCTCATGTTAATCACTTTATATCCTGCTGGGCAGCTTCATCTATAAATAATACTTTTAATTTATTAGTTGATTATATTTTGTAATAATAATCTGAATCTGCAAAGTAACTAAAGTTATCAAATGAACGTAATGCAGTAGAAGTAAAAAGTAGCAGAAAATGGAAATACTCAAGTAAAGTACAAGTACCTCAAAATTGTGATATAAACATGTCTTCAGTTTTCACACACAGCTGGGTTTCAGATTTATTATCTTATCTTCTAGGACATGTTAGCTTAAAATTAGCCTCTAGGTTCTGTTAGCTTAGAGTTTCCCCCTGCTCCCAGTCTTTGTGCTAAGCTAGGCTAACATGTACTGAACACACAGAGATGAAACTGTTTGACTGCAGGTCAACAGGATGTTTACAGTGGCCAGGACTCTGGTGGTGACAGGTGTGTGTTAGCTGTTAGCTGTTAGCTGTGACACTCAGACTGGCTGGCTCTATTTTTAAATGTAGGTCAGTGAGACAGCAGCTCGACTATTTCAGCAACGTGCCTCCTGTGGACGGCTGATAAACACGTTCGGGACAAACGGTGCTGAAACACTCCAGCTGTCGGGTTAGAGTGGTGGAGATATACTGTCCTATCTTGTACACAATATTTATTACATTATATATATTCATGGTATACGATATGTAGTTTTATTATATTCTTATCTATCTTTTTAACATCTGGAAAATGAAACTGAAATGAAAAATAAAAAATTTGCCTTCTAGACAAACTGAATCATTTACAGTATTTTCTTTTTCTGTTCAGTGAACACTGTCCTTGTCAAATTAACTAATAAAGTTGTCTGATATTTCAATCAAAGTAGACGTAGTAAATTTGAAACATATCTCTATATATAGAATTGAATTTATGCATAATAATTATAATCAGTCATAACACAACAATAATTCAAATATTATACTAACAAAAAACTACAAATATAATATTTATGTGATATAAAAATACTTATATATACTTACATACACAAACACAATAGAAATAAATAATTGTAAATATAAATTATATATATGTGTCTATGTATATCTCAACTGCCTGTCTGTCTCTCTGCCTGTCTGTCTCTCTCTCTGCCTGCCTGTCTGTCTCCCTGCCTGTCTGTCTCTCTGTCTGTCTCTCTGCCTGTCTGTCTCCCTGCCTGTCTGTCTCTCTGAGCAGTAGACCGGAACCTGAGCAGAAGCAGGATCAGCCGATGTGTGAGGATCATGAAGAAGAGAAGATCAACATCTACTGTGTCACCTGCAGCATTCCCACCTGTTCTCTCTGTAAAGTCTTTGGAGCTCATAAAGACTGTGAAGTCGCTCCGCTGGACAACGTCTTCCACACACAGAAGGTGACGCTGTCTCACACCGCATCATCACAGACAGGTTTACACCACAGACAGGTTTACACCACATCACCACAGACAGGTTTACACCACAGACAGGTTTACACCACAGACAGGTTTATACCACATCACCACAGACAGGTTTACACCACAGACAGGGTTACACCACAGACAGGTTTATACCACATCACCACAGACAGGTTTACACCACAGACAGGTTTATACCACATCACCACAGACAGGTTTATACACACCACAGACAGGTTTACACAGACAGGTTTATACCACATCACCACAGACAGGTTTACACCACAGACAGGTTTACACCACAGACAGGTTTATACCACATCACCACAGACAGGTTTACACCACAGACAGGTTTATACCACAGACAGGTTTACACCACAGATAGGTTTATACCACAGACAGGTTTATACCACATCACCACAGACAGGTTTACACCACAGACAGGTTTATACCACAGACAGGTTTACACCACAGACAGGTTTATACCACATCATCACAGACAGGTTTACACCACAGACAGGTTTATACCACATCACCACAGACAGGTTTACACCACAGACAGGTTTATACCACAGACAGGTTTACACCACAGACAGGTTTATACCACATCATCACAGACAGGTTTACACCACAGACAGGTTTACACCACAGACAGGTTTATACCACATCACCACAGACAGGTTTACACCACAGACAGGTTTACACCACAGACAGGTTTATATCACAGACAGGTTTATACTACATCACCACAGACAGGTTTATACCACAGACAGGTTTACACCACAGACAGGTTTATACCACATCACCACAGACAGGTTTACACCACAGACAGGTTTACACCACAGACAGGTTTATACCACATCACCACAGACAGGTTTACACCACAGACAGGTTTATACCACATCACCACAGACAGGTTTACACAACAGACAGGTTTATACCACATCACCACAGACAGGTTTACACCACAGACAGGTTTACACCACAGACAGGTTTATACCACATCACCACAGACAGGTTTACACCACAGACAGGTTTATACCACAGACAGGTTTACACCACAGACAGGTTTATACCACATCACCACAGACAGGTTTACACCACAGACAGGTTTATGCCACATCACCACAGACAGGTTTATATCACAGACAGGTTTATATCACAGACAGGTTTATACCACATCACCACAGACAGGTTTACACCACAGACAGGTTTATACCACATCACCACAGACAGGTTTACACCACAGACAGGTTTATACCACATCACCACAGACAGGTTTACACCACAGACAGGTTTATACCACAGACAGGTTTACACCACAGACAGGTTTATACCACATCACCACAGACAGGTTTACACCACAGACAGGTTTACATCACAGACAGGTTTACACCACAGACAGGTTTATACCACAGACAGGTTTATACCACAGACAGGTTTACACCACAGACAGGTAGTATTTTTACTGAAATAAAAGATCTCAGTACTTTTTCCACCTCTGGGTGTGTGAGTAGTTAGTGAGTTAATGAGTAGTTAGTGAGTTAATGAGTAGTTAGTGAGTTAGTGAGTAGTTAATGAGTTAATGAGTAGTTAGTGAGTTAATGAGTAGTTAGTGAGTTGGTGAGTAGTTAGTGAGTAGTTAATGAGTTAATGAGTAGTTAGTAAGTTGTTGAGTGGTTAGTGAGTTAATGAGTAGTTAGTAAGTTGTTAAGTAGTTAGTGAGTTAATGAGTAGTTAGTGAGTTAATGAGTAGTTAGTAAGTTGTTGAGTAGTTAGTGAGTTAATGAGTAGTTAGTGAGTTAATGA
This sequence comes from Siniperca chuatsi, assembly GCF_020085105.1. Classification (NCBI taxonomy): domain Eukaryota; kingdom Metazoa; phylum Chordata; class Actinopteri; order Centrarchiformes; family Sinipercidae; genus Siniperca; species Siniperca chuatsi. The sequence goes on from NC_058054.1 coordinate 539,911, forward strand.
GTAGTTAGTGAGTTGGTGAGTAGTTATTGAGTAGTTAATGAGTTAATGAGTAGTTAGTAAGTTGTTGAGTAGTTAGTGAGTTAATGAGTAGTTAGTGAGTTAGTGAGTAGTTAATGAGTTAATGAGTAGTTAGTGAGTTAATGAGTAGTTAGTGAGTTGGTGAGTAGTTAGTGAGTAGTTAATGAGTTAATGAGTAGTTAGTAAGTTGTTGAGTGGTTAGTGAGTTAATGAGTAGTTAGTGAGTTAATGAGTAGTTAGTGAGTTGGTGAGTAGTTAGTGAGTAGTTAATGAGTTAATGAGTAGTTAGTAAGTTGTTGAGTAGTTAGTAAGTTGTTGAGTAGTTAGTAAGCTGTTGAGTAGTTAGTGAGTTAATGAGTAGTTAGTGAGTTTCTTGTCTTCACTGTCAAACATCTCCACCAGCATCAGAAACACAAGCAGCCCAAACTGACCAATCCCAGCTCTTGTTGTGTCCATGTGGTGTCTCTGTAGGAGGAGCACGTTACAGCGGAAACTCTTAACAACCAACTGTAAATTTAGATGCTACATGTACATTAAACTAAGTTAACCATATTGCAGTCAGGTAGCAGGCTCTCAAGTTAAAGGATAATCGGACTCAGTGAGGCTGTCTGACCACTAGAGGGAGCACTGACACCAACCAATCAGCTTCTCTGAAAGACAGAAACATGAGGAGTTCTCTCCACCAATGAGTGTCCAAGAATCTACATGAACTCTCTAAATGTTTTAGTGTTGTGTATAAAGCATTTGAAATGTGTGTGTGTGTGTGTGTGTGTGTGTGTGTGTGTGTGTAGGCGGAGTTGAACGACTGTATCTCCATGTTAGTTGGGAACAATGAGAGGATTCAGGCCATCATCAGTCAGCTGGAGGAAACCTGCAGAGCCGTCGACGTGAGTTCATCAAACATCAACACTTTATAACTTTACTTACTCAACTATATTCAGAGCGACTATGATCAATATTTTTAACACGAAGTGACGGCGTGTCGCGTCTCTGCTGCCGAACCTGCAGCTGAACCTGCAGCTCCGCTTGCCTTTATAAAGACTTTCAGCTCGCTGTTCGTCTGCTGCTCTGGTTCGCTCTCAGCTCTCAGAGCGTCGCTTCCACAGAAGAAGAAGCTGTAAAAAGCCTCTGAACGCTTCCTGCTCGGCAGCAAACAGCAGCCAGACGCAGTCAGAGAGCAGCTGCTGAACATAGCGGAGCATCTAGCTGCTAAAGAGCCAGATGTTTCCCTCAGCAGCTGCTGAACATAGCGGAGCATCTAGCTGCTAAAGAGCCAGATGTTTCCCTCAGCAGCTGCTGGAGACCAAACACAGAGCTGACAGAGAGAAGACCGGACTGACGTCCATCAGGAGACACAGACACGCCTCCTGACGGAGCGTCATGTGACTCTGACACGCCTCCTGATGAAGCGTCATGTTGCTCTGACACGCCTCCTGACGAAGCGTCATGTGACTCTGACACGCCTCCTGATGAAGCGTCATGTGACTCTGACACGCCTCCTGATGAAGCGTCAAGTGACTCTGACACGCCTCCTGACGAAGCGTCACGTGACTCTGACACGCCTCCTGATGAAGCGTCAAGTGACTCTGACACGCCTCCTGACGAAGCGTCATGTGACTCTGACACGCCTCCTGAGGAAGCGTCATGTGACTCTGACACGCCTCTTGGCGAAGCGTCACGTCGCTCTGACACGGCTCCTGATGAAGCGTCATGTGACTCTGACACGCCTCCTGATGAAGCGTCATGTGACTCTGACACGCCTCCTGACGAAGAGTCACGTCGCTCTGACACGGCTCCTGACGAAGCGTCATGTGACTCTGACACGCCTCCTGATGAAGCGTCACGTGACTCTGACACGCCTCCTGATGAAGCGTCAAGTGACTCTGACAGCCTCCTGACGGCGTCCACGTGACTCTGACACGCCTCCTGATGAAGCGTCAAGTGACTCTGACACGCCTCCTGACGAAGCGTCACGTGACTCTGACACGCCTCCTGATGAAGCGTCAAGTGACTCTGACACGCCTCCTGACGAAGCATCATGTGACTCTGACACGCCTCTTGATGAAGCGTCACGTGACTCTGTAGCTGCTGGAGGCGGAGATAAGCAGCTGTTTGATCACAAAACATTCCTGCTGCCATTTTTTGTCTATTTTTAGTGCGACTGGTATAATTTTGTCTGTTTTATGTAAGAACTTTTTTACTTTTTCAATGAAATGAGGAACATCTTTACATGTGTGATGGCTGTTCATTCATCACACTTTACTGTCTTTGTACTTGTTTTATGTCTTTTTTAAATCGTATTTGTTCTTATTGTGTAAACACTGAAGACGCGTTTGTTCCCCTGTATACTGAATATTGTATATGGAAAGAATGAACATAAATTCTACCTTGTATATTTGAAACCTAACTTAATAGTTGATGATATAACATTACAGCAGGTTTAACTTCCACCTGCTGCACACCTGGTTTACCTGAGGTTTAGGTAATGTGTGTCTTCAGGAGAACGGCCGCAGACAGAAGTCGAAGGTGTGCGAGACGTTCGATCACCTGTTCGCTCTGCTGGAGGAGAGGAAAGGTGAGATGACTCTGAGGATCAACTCTGAGCAGGAGGAGAAACTCGACTACATCAGAGGTCTGAAGAGGAAGCACACCGAACACCTGGAGAATTCTGCCAAGCTGCTGGAGACCGCCATCCAGACCCTGGACGAGTCCGAGATGGCCGTGTTCCTGCAGGTGAAATAATGAAACCCCCCTAATAATTTCCCCACAGTCCCGTACAGAGTCAGCTTGATTAACTAGTCTGGGACAAAGTTATCTTGAATTGCAGTGCACTCTTATTTTGAAATAAAGGCAACAAGAGTAGAGAGTCGCAACCATAATCAGCCCTTATGTGATTGGCTGAGAGCTGTCATTGGCTGACACGTCACCATGGTTACAGACAGCACATGTTTAAATCCTATGCAGCTACACAGGAGTTAGCCTTTAACTATCTGAGCTACTCTGATTGAGAGACGTGTAGGGAGGGGGGTCTGTGAGCCAATCAGAAGACAGTAGGATCCCCATATGTGAGGGGAGGTCGAAAAAGTCTAAAATCAAACAGGCAACTATCACTCAATATAGTGGATGCTAAAGTGCTAGCGTGCTAATGTGCTAGCATGGAGCTACAATCACTCTATATAATGTTTGCTAATGTGTTAGCTTTGAACTGCTATTATTGAGTGCTGAGTTTAAGGTGTTAGCATGGAGCATCAGTCAGTATGGCATAAGGTTAAGTGTTAGCATGGAGGATCAGTCAGTATGGCATAAGGTTAAGTGTTAGCATGGAGGTACTCTCATTCAACATAGTGTATGCTAAAGTACTAGTGTGCTAATGTATTAGCATGGATACAGTCACTCAATGTAGTGTAAGTGTCAGCATGAAGCTACTTTCTTTGGATGTAGTGTATGGTGAAAGTGTTAGCATAGAGGCAGCAATTATTGTGTTACCATGGTGCTACAATCACTCTATATAATGTTTGCTAATGTGTTAGCTTTGAACTACTATCACTGAGTACAGTCAGTCAGTAGGGTTTGAGATCAAGTGTTGAAGTCATAGTCACGTATGAAGGAAAATAACTTATTATGTCAGCTGTAACTCTCATCTCTCCTCCCACAGACCACCAAACCTCTGCTACAGAAGTAAGTATCTGTCTTTAATAACTTGTTATTTTATAGTAATCTCTCCGCAGCGTTAACAGGAAGTGTTATTAAAGTGTTGATGTTTCAATGTCAGGATCGTGGAGGGCACAGACACATCTCACCTGGATAAAGTCCAACATGGCTACGAGAAAATGGAGCACTTCACGGCTGACTTTGATCGTCAGAGGAGAGCGCTGATGAACGTCGACTTCATCAAACGTAAGGGAGTCTTCATCTGACCGTCCAATCAGAGACAAGACATCTAAATCATACAAATAAACTCAGGAGATCATTGGCTGTGTCAATACATGCTGAGATGTTAGCAGACAAGATACTTGTGTGCTAAGTGTTAGCATGGAGGCTATTATCAGTCAGTGTCTTATATAATATACAGTAGTTAATAGAAGCTACTACAGTATATCATACTATGACTACTATAAGTGGGTGGCGTGTATGCTAAGTTTTAGTGCTAATGTGTTAGCATGGGGCTACTGTCATTCAATATAATGTTTGTTAACATTTTAGCTGTGAGCTACTATTATCGACCTATAGTGCATGCTAAAGTATTAGCTTTTAGCTACTGTCATAGAAATTAATGTTTGTTGGCTGTTAACACATTAGCATGGAGCATGCTAGTATGTTAGCATGGAATATGCTATTGTGCTAGCATGCTAATTTGTTAGCATGTATGTTAATTTATAAGAATGCTAACAGATGGAGCTACTTAGAGGTACTATTTTTCACATGGAGCTACTATCAGTCAGCATAGTTTATGCTTTATGTTAGACTGCTAATGTGTTAGCATAGAGCTAATGTAGTAGCATGGAGCTATTATGATTCAGTATGGTGTACACTAAAGTTTTAGCATTGAACTACTGTCGTTAAGCGTACTGTATGCTAATATGTTAGCACTGAACATGTTAATGTGTTAGCATAGATCTACTTTCACATTAACACTGTGATGTCTCTTCAGTTGATGAAGACGATGAAGATGATGAAGATGAAGCAGTGGAGGTGAGAGGGACGGCAGCAGGAAGTCGAGTTGAGCCGCAGCAGCATGCTGTAGGTCTCTCAGCCAATCAGCAGCCTCCTCTGTCTCCTGGTCAGCCTGCAGGTGTTCAGCTCTCAGCTCTGCCCGCTCAGAGACCCTCAGAGGCTCCGCCCACCACCGCGTCCCCGACCAAAGCCTATGCCCCCTCACTAACAAGCCAGGCCCCGCCCCCTCTGCCCCCGCCCGCCGCCAACCCAACCTCGCAGGTATGACATCACATGCTGGATTCAGGTGCTGCCGGGAAATCTTAGCGTCCTCAGTGTTGTTACACTGTTCTGGCATGACTACCCATGATGCTCAGGGGTTCAGGTTTAGGCTTCTTTCACGCCTCATGTGAAAACTTCGTTAGCTCTTTGTTCCTAATTGTTTCCAAGAAGGACAATCTTATCAGCTGCTACCGAGACAGCGTTCACTCGATTATCCAGGCGAAGGTACAGAAACATTTTAGCAACACGGAGTATCAGATCTCTGTTTACAAACACTTAGTGTACGTTCATCTTTTATATCAGACTATTAAAAGCCTGATGAGCAGTTCCACCATAAGTTATTCTCTAGATGATGATTTATATATGAACTATATTAACACACACACACACACACACACCTTTGAAAATACGTTTAAGCTTCTTCATGAATTCATGAATGTGACATTAAAGTGCTCCTCCACTCATTAATGGGTTTCTTTTTTATTTGTTCACATTTCATTAATTAATTGAATAATATTGAAATTATTTATTGTGAAATGTGTTAAGTGACATAATTGTTTCACATATTCTCCCCCCCCTCCTCCTACTCTTCACCCCCTCCCCCCCCCTCCCCTCCTCCTCCTCCTCCTCCTCCTCCTCCTCCTCTCCTCCTCTTCCTCCTCCCCCCCCCCCGCAGGTTCAGTCTGATCAGCAGAACGAGTCGGAGGACAAAGACGGACCCAAACACGTCTTCTCCTTCAGCTGGCTCAACCAGAAGTGAAACCAGCGACACCAGTCCAGGATCAGTCAGACCCAGACGTGTTCTTGGCCAGACTTCAGTTAATTTTTACATGATTTTAATGTCAATAACTGCAGAAACATACAGTCTGTTAGTCTTTATTAATGGACATGAATGGAGGGAATTTCAAAATGACCTTTTCCTTTTAATGTGACATATTCTTCCACCAGTCCAATATTCTCACAAAAACACAGTTTGTTTCTCAAATTAAAATATATTCTGTTAAAATGTCAAATAAATTATTGTTTTATTATGAAACTGGTTTTCTTCTTTAAAGCGAAGCTCGAGCCAGAACTGTGTTGTGTTTCTCTCAGGTGAAGAGAAGGTGACACCAGACTCCATTAAGAAATCTTCCAGTTTTACACTCCTTTGATCAACATTCGGTTAAATCACAGTGTAGCGTTCAGCTGAAGACGTTTTCTGAATCAGTGGAGTTTCTTTAATGATCCGGCACACATGTAACACACTGCGCATCATTTCCTTTATACTGTGCAACAGTTTTATCGTGGCCTCCAAGTTTAAAACACTCACTGTATATATTTCACTTAAAACGGTCAAATATGTACGAGACAAGTTTGTAAGTTAGTTTGGTTTCAGTTGGTAGATGGACTGCATGTATATATATATATATATATGTATATATATATATATATATATACATATATATTTTTACTTTTACTTTTTTTTTATCAAACAATCCGTTATCTATACCCATTTATAGTGTCCCATCTTTTAATTATGGTTAAATAAATCTAATATTATTTAGTCTATATAATGAAATGTGAACAAATAAATAAATAAATCATCTTTTTAATTGGTTTTATCAATTATTAATTTAGTTTATTTTTTATTAAATGACATTTAATTGTGTTCAATTTATTTACATGAAATAATAAAGAAGACTGGGAACCACACTCCGAACCACGTGGTCCGTGCCGGACTGGAACCCGGAACCCTCCGGATCCCAACCCAGGTCCCTACAGAGCGAGCTACTGCCTCCCCGCACACCTGTGTGTCTGTCTGTGAACACACCTGTGTGTGCAGGTGTGTGGTGGGCGGAGTCAGACCCTCAGGTGGACTCAGGTCACCTGGACTGACTGACTTCAGCTCCTCCTTCAGTTAAAGTTGAAGCTCCAGCTCGTGTAGAAAAGTTATAAAAGTGAAACTTGTTGACGGATTCGAACCTTCGACCTCTGAGTTTGCTCCTCAGCGCCTGAAGCTGCCGAGCCGTCCGAGCGAGCGGGTGGCGTGCGAGACTCTACGTGAACACGCTGGGAACAAGTCTTCTCTCTTTAACTCGTCACCTCTAGATAAATCAGTCAAATCAGTGAAACTTTATCGGTAGTGTTGGAGTGTGAACATGAACATGAGCGATGAAGGTCAGGTTTCCTCCTTCGGCCTCTTCTTCTTCTTGTGTCTCTGCTGTCCTCCGGCTGAAGATGGTCCAGCGGTGAACGTCGCAGACCGGAAACGAGGAGCCGTGGGTTCGAGCCCCAACGTGTTGAGGTACGAGTGTGTGTGTGTGTCTGTGTGTGTCTGTGCAAATAAAAACTAAAACTCTAAAAACAACAAAAAACTCCTCAAAAAACTCCAAAACAAAAAGCTTCAAAATAAAAAACTTCGCGTCTGAAGTAACTCTGCGCTCGTTTCCGAGTTCACGTCGCCGTCTGATCGTCACTGAACTGAACTTCGAGGGATCGCAGCATCACTTCCAGGTAAGTCAAGCTAGCCGAGCATGCTAAGTTAGCAAGCCAGTTAGCTTTTGTTGCTAACTAGCGCTAGCATGTTAGGTTAGCATTGTTCTTTTACATGTTCCCCTGTGAGACATCTGGACACATGTGAAGAGACGTTTACATGCAGCCAGTAAGTCAAACTAATGGAGATTAAACTTTAACTCAACTATACACACAGACTTTCCCCTTAAATCCACAGAATATCATCAAAACATTTCAGAGTGTCACCAGACTTTATATAATATATATAATAAATATAAATGTTCTGAATACAGAACCAACTAAACCTCGTGAGAATAAATATCTTCTAAATGAAGTCAGAATCTTCTGTCTGTCCATGTGACGATAAACTGCGGGACACTTTCACTTCACTGTGTCTTCACAGTAATTAGACTTTCAGCAGAGCGATGGGCGTGACTGCTTCTGCCCTGGGTTTTGCCTCTCAGGCTACATGGAGTCCACACTAAACTAGAGAAGCAGCATTCAGAGTTTATGCTCCACAGATCTGACTGATGACTGCAGGTCTGCTCCGAATCAGGGATTAAAACTTCTCAGTTTGCATTTTATTAAGTCCACTTCACTATGCATTCATATCTTCCACTGTACTTTTATTCTATTGTTTGATTTGTCTCATCTTCCATCTTATTTAGTTTCTCTTTCTAAAATCCTATTCATGTGAGTGTTTTTAGATACTCTCGAAACGCCTTTCTGTCTCATGCGAAGCCCCTTGTTGTTGAAAGGTGCTGTGCTTCCTGAGCGGAAGACCTGCAGGCACAACTCAGGGCTGAGAAAACACTTTAAGCTCCTCTGCACGTCGTTCCCTTAAAGGAAATAATTTAATGTCTGTTGTTATTTATAGTCAGAATTCTCTTAAAGAAAAGCTGGACACAACTCTTTGTAATGAAGCAAATACAGTATTTATCAGAAAGTTTCAGATCTCTGTTTACAAACACTTAGTGTACATTTATCTTTTATATCAGACTATTAAAAGCCTGATGAGCAGTTCCACTATAAGTTTTTCTCTAGACTGATGATTTACATATGAAATATATAAACGCAGCATTCACACACACACACACACACACACACACTGGTGTTTTTCTTTATTTCTATCATCATCAACAGATCTCATGTTCAGACTCAAACCAACATGTCGGTCCGTCTCTCAGCACCGTCTGACTTCCTGTCTGCGGCGCTCAGCTGCGAGCCCATTGGCTCCTGCTGAAGATCTTTAAAAACACAGATCTGTAGTTTCCTGTTTAAAAAGGCTCAGTAGTTTCCTCAAACAGCTGCTCGCTGTAGTTTCTATCAGACCAACAGGAGGAAACAGAGCATCTGTTGGGGACTATTTCCAGCGGCGGATTTATCCACGTGTGGTGCTGTAGTGAGTGTTTGGGGCAGCAGGACGGTGTGTGTGGGGCGGAGTCAGAATAATAATAATAATAAACTGGTTTGAGTCAGTCAATAATTTGGGTTCGAAGCAGCAGCAGAAGCGACTTTGAAAAGTTTTATTGGAAATATAACGAGATGCTCACACCAACAGATTTATTACCAAGAAAAGATTCAGATATTAGACTGATTCATCTGTCAGCCGCAACAAAACATCCAGAACAACATCGAATCATATGACTCAACAAATCTTGATTTACTGTGAACAGGTTCAACTGGCAGAGACAATAAACTGTAAAATGTGTGAAAATAAGAGAAATTCACTTTTATTTCAATATTTTACTTATAGAAAAAACAGAACGCTGTGCAAAGAAATACTGAACTTGTCATGGTTTTGGGTTTGTGTTCAGAGATTTCCTGTTTTATTTTGTAATGTGTTCAGCCTCACGTGTCTTTACTTCCTGTCTTTGTTTGCCGCCCTAATTAGTTTCACCTGTGTCTAGTTATCCTTCCCTCACCTGTGTGTAAGTCTGTGTGCTTCCTTTGTTCTGCGTCAGATAGTCCTTGTTTCCACGTCGAGCGTCTTGATCTTCGTTGCCTGTGTTTTTGGATTATTGGGATTTTACCTGTTATGGGCCGTTACCTGCTCTCTATCAGCTGCCTGCCAGAATCTGTGTGAGCATCATCAAATGATTTATATCGCACCTACTCCGCCCGATCATCTGCGTTTGGGTCCGACACCCGCCGACTTGGTTCCCGGGCGTGACATTAACTACAACGGAAATTAATACAAAGATAAATAATTCAATGCATAATTTAATTTTAAAATTATGGTAATTCAGTAAATCAAAAAACTTTATTTCTACATTTCTACAGACCGAAATGTAAAAATAAATTTGACATTTATTTATTATTTTTGTTAAACATGTATTTATTTATTTATTTATTCATTTGTTAATTTCAGCATTTATTCAGGTGTTTATTACTTTTGATGAATAATCGAATTGATGAATAAACAACATTTCATCTTCCAGATTAAATATTAGTCAGTGTCTACTGAACGCACTGAAAGCAGTTAAGTGTAGGGCTTTACATGAGCAGTTTAAATGTAAAGTGTCAGTTTTCAGTGTGAAAAGTGAAAGCAGCTGAAGTGTCAGTAAATGTCTAAGCACTGAAAGCAGTTGAAATTTTAGCCCCCAGATTAAAACCCTGTTGGCAGTTGAAGCGTCAGTTCGTATGTCGACACTGAAAGTAATTGAAGTGTCAGTTGAAAAGTCAGAGATGAAAGCAGATGAAGTGTCAGCTGAAGCGGCAGAAGAGGAAGCGAGAAGTTTGTGGATCATTTTCCGAAGGTGTCCATCATCTTGCGGTTGCTGTCGGCCTGCTGGGCGATCTGCTCGGCTCGGGCCATCTCCAGGACTTCCCTGAGCAGGTGGAAAGTCAGATCCAGAGAGATGGGAGGCTCGTCGGACCTCTTCCCCTTCTCCCCGGCCTCCTCCTCCTCCTCCTCCTCCTCCTCCACCTCCTGCTGCTGCTGCTGCTCCGCCCGGGCCTGCAGGAGGCGCTGTGTGAGCTGCAGCAGAGCCCGGTTCACCGCTAAAGACGACGAAGAGGAAGATGAGGAGAGGAGGTCTGGAGCAGCAGCAGCAGAGGGGGATCCTCCACCTCCACCCAGCCGGAGGGAGAACTCCTCCCCCAGGCGGAGGAGCAGCGGTCGGGGGAGGAGCAGGCGGCGGCCGGTGGGAGCGTCGACGGGTCGGCAGTCAGCAGAGCGGGGAGGAAGGCACCGATCAGAGCCACGACCCACAACAACACATTCAGCTTCATCTCCACTCACAGCTACAGTCTGAAGGAAAACACACAAACAAGATGCCTGAAAGGACAGTCTGAGGGATTATTAATCCCAGAGCTTCATCTTTGTTAAAATAACGAGTTGATCAGATGTTATAACCAGTTCAGCTGTAGAGAACAAAAGCTCAGGAACATGTTTCAGCTTTTCACAAAGTCTGTATAAATAATGTGTTTTATCATGAAAATAAAATTATGAATTACAATACACCTCGTTATATACATTTCCTTTTAAAATGTGCATTTAGTTTTTAAAATGTGCATTTAGTTTGACAAAACAACTTTAAAAAAGTGTTAGCTTTTTTTGTCCAATGCTAAATCAGCTCGTGTCAGCAGTGATGAGCCCTTATAAAGGTGCTATAAAGAGTATTATATAATAATTACAGTGCTAATAATAATAGGCTAAATATTATTATTGTTACAATACAAATCTACTACACTATCCTACCTTATAATAATCTTATCAATCTATGACACTGTATGTTGTTCTATTATCTGTTATCTCATATTTATTACATATTTCTATATATAAATGTATTATTGACATATACTTGTGTATAAACATGTTTATATATAAACAAATCACTTGGTAATATTATATTTGTGGTTATTTATTCATACTATGAATGTGTGCTTGCTTATATTTATTATGCATAAATACAAATACATATTTCAATCTGTATTTATTATAAAACTGAACTTTAGAGAGTAACATAATGTATAAAGCTTCCTTACGTTGATTTATTATGTGTGTATATTTTCTACTTATCTGCATCTTGTTCTCACCTGTCTCTCTGCTCTGGATCTTTGATGCTAACGTTCCTGCGTGGGATCAATAAAGTTTTATTTGATCTCATTAGCAGTAGTTGTTGTATGAGTATTGAATTATACTGCAGGGATTTGTAGATATTTAATAAATAGAAATTTTAAAAATTGTTCTCTTACCTGATCGTCCGTCTGTCTGTCTTCATCCACCTCAGCTCGGATCTGTCTGTCTGCGTCTCTTCAGCCAAATAGAAACTCTCGAGCTGTTTCTACTTTATATATCAGTGTGAGTCTCGGGGAGGGAGGGGCTCTGCACACGCTCAGACACCTGAATGGGACTGATGATGATGATGATGATGATGATGATGAGTCATAAATCATGCAGCTGTTAGATGTTTATTTATTTATTTCATCATCAGGGCAAAGATCACATTCTTCATCTTCTTCCTCGTGAGTTCAGTCACTATGTTTTTCATTAGTATCACCTTCATCATCTTCATAATTAAATCAATAAATACGATCCATTAATCAATTGGCAGCAGATTATTTAAGGTCATGAGAAACAAATGAATTTTCAGATGAATCTGATATTTAGAGGATGAAGTCTGTTGTAAACTCAAACAGACAGCGGCTGACTTCCTGTTTGTTGGAGGTGGGCGGCGAGCGGACGACCTCGACGATGAAGATGACGGTGATTATGTGACCTTTCGTAGCTCGACTGTGGACTGAGTCTCTGACCTTCATCTCCTGCAGTAACAGAAAACACTGTGACACTCAGCAGGCGGTTCACAGGTTTCTGAGTCTGGAGGCGTCTCTGCTTCGGACGTTCGTTCAGCCACCACTGAAGGAAAGAGACACTTTGTTCCAGGCAGAAGTGGAGGGGAACGCCACCGGCCTGCAAGCAGCATCAGGAAGGCAAACCGGTCTGAAAGGGTCAAAACTCCATAAGCCGTTGTAACTTTGTAGCGAGACCGACGCGTTCCATCCGACCGCCGTGTTCAGCCAGCGGTCTTTGTCGGGGTTGTCCCATCGACGCATTTTGATTTGTGGCCCTCTGTTAGACAGAGTTCAGTACTGATCGATCAATATCTGGTCTGAAAAGGTCTTCATCCATCCTGTCCGTCACACGCCGTCATCGAACAATAACCTGCATCACGGCCTGAGAGTCACATGACCATGTAGACGGCAGCTGATTGGACAGGAGCTGCTGTTGCAGTGAGCACGCTCAGTCGGAACGTTAGAATAAATTCAGGTTGCAGTGAGAGAGATGATCCGTGACTGCAGACTCTCTGACCTTTAGGATGACAGATGATGACAGCGTGTCTGCCGCCTGCTCTCATTGGTCGGTTTCACACCGATGTCAGACATGGATGAGGTGTCGTCCATTCATATTCAGGCGTGTCTGCAGAGCGACAAAGAGACGAGTCTGTGACTATGAAATGAGTAGTGTCTCTCAGACGTGAATATTGTTTTAAATTGAGGTGCTGCGTTTGTCGCTATTGATTATCGTATTTTTATCATTTTAATGACTAGTTTTATTCATATCTGTCAAGAAGATGGATTTTGGGTGGGAACTTCTGCATCATGATATGGATTGTGGAGTTCCTCAAGGAAGCATTCTGGGTCCTTTTATATTGTTTTCATACGTTTCCTCTGGGAAACAATATCAGTCGTCACAATGTCAAATACCACTTCATGCCGATGATACACAACTGTATATCTCTGTTTCACCAGAGAGCGACAGCAATCATGACTTCAGTCTCAACTATCTTCTCCATTTGTTTCAGCAGTTGCCAGACTGTGATGAAGAAATAAAGCGCACTAACTTTCCTTGAAACGGCAATTTTTTTGAGAAATATAGTCTCTGATCAGTCAACGTTACAATTTTGTGAACGTCTCTTTTCCCATTCAAGGTGTGCCAAGAAATTTAAACTCTTTCACATCATCAGCTGGTTTCTGGTCATTTCAGTAGGTAGTTTCCCAGCCACCCCTCTCCCGAAGTACGTGTACAAGGCAACGAAACGCAGTTCAGGTCGAACCAGAAGTGCGATAAGCAAGTGCAGGATATAAAGCAGTATTATGAAAATGTTTTACAAGTGGTGCTATGACATTATATACAGATGGCGTTACTATAAACAGAAGTATACTGATGGATCTGTACAGCAATGAACTGGACCGGGCGACCTTTGATTTTAATGATTTGAACAGTGTGAACACTTTATTAACCAACATCATCAGGTCTCTGAGGTCTCTGCAGGTCTCTGCCGGTCTCTGAGGTTTCTGCAGGTCTCTGAGGTCTCTGCAGGTCTCTGAGGTTTCGGCAAGTCTCTGCAGGTCTCTGAGGTTTCGGCAAGTCTCTGCAGGTCTCTGAAGGTCTCTGCAGGTCTCTGAGGTTTCTGCAGGTCTCTGAGGTTTCTGCAGGTCTCTGAGGTCTCTGCAGGTCTCTGCAGGTCTCTGAGGTTTCTGCAGGTCTCTGAGGTCTCTGCAGGTCTCTAAGGTCTCTGCAGGTCTCTGAGGTTTCGGCAAGTCTCTGCAGGTCTCTGAAGGTCTCTGCAGGTCTCTGAGGTCTCTGCAGGTCTCTGAGGTTTCGGCAAGTCTCTGCAGGTCTCTGAAGGTCTCTGCAGGTCTCTGAGGTCTCTGCAGGTCTCTGCAGGTCTCTGAGGTCTCTGCAGGTCTCTGCAGGTCTCTGAGGTTTCTGCAGGTCTCTGAGGTCTCTGAGGTCTCTGCAGGTCTCTGAGGTTTCTGCAGGTCTCTGAGGTTTCTGCAGGTCTCTGCAGGTCTCTGAGGTTTCTGCAGGTCTCTGCAGGTCTCTGCAGGTCTCTGAGGTCACTGCAGGTGTCTGAGGTCTCTGAGGTTTCTGCAGGTCTCTGAGGTTTCTGCAGATCTCTGCAGGTCTCTGAGGTTTCTGCAGATCTCTGCAGGTCTCTGAGGTTTCTGCAGATCTCTGCAGGTCTCTGAGGTCTCTGAAGGTCTCTGCAGGTCTCTGAGGTCTCTGCAGGTCTTTGAAGGTCTCTGAAGGTCTCTGCAGGTCTTTGACTCAACCTGCTAATAATAAAACGCTACGAATGATTAAAATAAAAACACTTAAAAAGTCTAAATTAATCGTCATAATAAAATCATAATATTGAGATAAAAAGGCTTTTATTTATTTTATTTTTACACTTAAAAGTCAAAAATAAAAAAGTTAAATAAAATATTTATATACATGATATATAATATATCATTTTTACTCAAAACACTGAATTTTGGTTTTGAACGCCACAATTATGACTTAAAAGCCATAATTTTGACTCCTTAATGTAATTTTACTCACGGTGAGTCCAAATTATGAGAAAACTTATTAAAAATGACTCGAAAAGTTTAAATTTCACCGAAAACATAAAAACGTTGTCACTTGAAGAGTTGTAATTTTGACTCTGTCTCGTGTGTGAGAACTGATTAACATCTATTCATTTCTACTCGCGGCAGGAATCCGCCTCCGCTGACAAAAACAAGAAAAGACTCGTAAAATAAAACAGTTTATATTAAACTTAGAAAGTGGAGTGAATACAGTTTTATTCTCCTCTGAAGCTTCAGTTTCTCACCTGAAATAACTAAAATAAATCCAGTGGAATAAAACTAAAAGCTCTGAAGCGTCTCGACAGCTGAGGTTTGTTTAAAGGTCAGCGTGTCGGCTCTGAATCTCCTCGCAGCGCTCTGTCTCGCTGCTGCGACCTCTGACCTTTCAACAGTCCGACAGCAGGAAAATCCTCACATTGTGGAATTAAAGTCAAAAAGTTCAACACAAACATCTAAATCACAGACCCTTAATGTGTCCATTAATTTGAAAAACCAGCTTCCTTCGGAAATGACTCTGTTCAGTAATTATAGCTTCTTCTTTTTTCCTCTGTTTATAATTAAGGTCTGTGTGAAATAATTATTCTCAAACTAAACCAGTCAAATAATGTATTATTGAACTCTTACAAACAGTTTAACGATGTGTTAGCTTTAAATACTTTGATTAACTGGAATTAAACGTCAAGTGTTTCTACTGGTTGTATCAGGATTTCTGTGAATTCTGTTCGTTTTTTGTGTCGTTTGTTGATTTAAACACTTTAATGTGAAAAGCCCTTAACGAACACCTGCAGTTTAAGGGCTTCCTGAGCTTCTGTGTCGTTCAGGTTCAGGGTCCTGGTTCACGTTCGGTTCTGACTCAGGTGTTTAACAGGTTCCCAGATCTGGGACAAAAATAACGAGTTTTTAACGTTAAAATGTTCAGAGCTATATGACTAACTCTTCTGAATGTGCACTCAGTTGCAATTCAGCCCAAATCTGAGGTCAGCTGATGGATGAATTAATACATTTGGTTTTAATTGAGAATTAATGTCCTTTCAAAGAATACATTTAGGGATGACTTTTATATTGTTCGGTTAATTATAAGGCAGTGTAGCCCTTAGAAAGCCCTAATCCACTGAAATATGTTTAAACATTACAATCGATTAAATTCTCCATTAAAATACAAAATGGATCAAATTATTATTAGCGGGAACTTTAAGGTGAAAACAGGAAGAGATTCAGTTTCACAGCGAGTGTGGCCTTTATTTTGAAATGTGGAGACGGAACCTGCTGTCGTTGATCTGAGTCTCAGTCCGCAGCTGAGTGCGGATCAGACCTGGATCGGACCTGGATCGGACCTGGATCAGACCGACAGTCTGCAGAGATGGCCGGACGGGACCGGGTCGTTCACCTGCTCAGACAGCTCGAGCGCGCGGCGTAAGTCTGATCCACGTTGACTAAAACTCATGACGTGAACCTGAAGGTGACTTCATGTTGCCACGTAAACAAACGGCGGTGACGTTTCAGGCTGCAGCTCCTCCCACTTGTTGTTTTTCTCTGCGCAGTAGAGAAGCTGACGCCAAACTCCATTAAAAAAACAGCCAGTTTTTAAAACTCTTTATCCTAGAATCCAGGATCCACACTGTGCACAGCTCTGTTGAATACATTTTAACACTGGGAAGCATTCATTTCTACTTTAAAACGGGTTTTACAAAGTCTGCTGTCAAGAACTGCACCTCTCATGTCTCTTTTGTCACATTCAGAGAATTAAAGATAGAATATTTCCTAGAAGTCCGGTTAACATGATCGCACAGGTGTTAGATGTCATATTTAGAGCCTGAATATTCTGTTAAACTCTGTCTCAGATTTCTAAAACGTTTATTGTTGTTATGAAAACAGTTTTCTCAGACCACATGAGACCAGGTCTAGATCTGCTCCTGTCAGACCTTAACACAGAGACTCTGAAGACTCTTTCAGGTCCTCTGTCAGATTTGTAGAAGCGTTTTTCACATTAGATCAGGTCTGGGTCCAGAACCAGTGTAGTTAGACCAGTACAACCTGGTCTAGATTAACATCCAGACCCTAAAGAATGATGTAGACGGGTTCAGATTTGTTAAACCTTTATTTATTTGTGTAAACACAAACACTACAGAGACCACATGAGACAAAACTGGACCCTAAAGTGAAATTGTTTTGTAAAAACAATTTTTAAAAACATCCGGCTCTGAGCAGTGACAACTAGTTATTAAAGTTTATTTTATTCAAACAATGTTGTCAGGTTTGAGGATGAATGTTTAAGATGAATGATTTGAAAAGGTTCCTCTGATTCAGAGATGTTCAGCAGTCGTCGTACAAACTGTAGATTATAACAAACTTTCATTAAAAATGCAGATTTTTGAATGGAGTTCTGCGTGACATGAATGTTTTTGTGTGAACAGGTGCAGATGTCCTGCTCACTCCAACACCTTCCACCAAGGTACTCTCTCTGTTTCCTTCACTGTATCTCTGTAATAAAGATCCATTTACACACACACATGCATGTGATGGGTTTATGGGTTTATCAATATTTAGCTTCTGCTGATCAATCAGGATTGGTGATTTACTGGCTGATAACTATCAGTCAGGACAACATGGAGGGAGTTTGGTCTCTTTTAACAAACTGACAAAAAAAATGAAGAATATTAATCTCCACATATCTCAGTCATCAGAAACTTAAATTCTGATAGATCTGGATCAATAATAGATATCCACCCTGAGTCGATCAGTAATCCACACACAGATATTATCAGGTGTTTGTTGAGGTAACTGAGTTTTTCCTGCAGGTGCCGGAGCTGCGACCTGCACTGTCCGGAAGACAGACTACGCCTTCGAGGTAACTCGCACCAAACTCTGTTTAAAAAAATGATTATTTTGGCAGCTCATCCGAAACAAACATACGATGTCTGTTCACAGCAGGAAAATCACTGAATAGATAAAAAATTAAGAAAGATACCGGTCAACAGTCGTGAACATTTTATAAAGGATGACTTAGAAAGTCACAAATATATTTTAGTGTCTCAGAATTATATAATAATTAATATTATATTATATATAATTATATAATAATTGTGATTTAGTGCCTTTGTTGGAAAGGCTGTTGACACGGGACATGGACCAACCAGAGGTGATAAGAGAGGTACACATATTCTGTGATGCTTCAGAACGAGGCTACGGCTCCGTGGCTCGGTGGATCACCATGGCAAGGTGCACCTATCTTTCATTATGGCCAGATCACGCGTAGCCCCAACAAAGCAGTTTTCAATTCCCCGTTTATAACTGTGCGGAGCGCTTACCGGGGCTCAGCTGATGAAGCGACTTCAGACTGAACTGACCTTGAAGGTGGAGAACATCACTCTTTGGTCTGATTCAACAACTGTCCTCCGCTGGCTTCATTCCACATCCTGCCACTTCAAGGTCTTTGGATCGCAGAAATCCAAGATCTTACAGACCTTGAAGCCTGGCGCTACCTGGATTCAGCTAGAAACCCTGCTGACGACATTCCCAGGGGCAACACGCTAACTGAACTTTTAAACCCAAACAGGTGGAGCCAAAGACCAGAATTTCTCCTCCTACCTCCAGATGGCCTTTGTACCATTGTTAAGCACCACAGACCAACTAAAGGATGCCACAGAGCTAAAACTATCCACCATTTGTGGTATGGCTATCACTAACCCAGGTCCACCAATCCCAGACAGCACACAATACTAATTGGTGGATGCCACAGCTAAGGAGCTTCATGCGGCAGCAGACCCGTCATCGACCAGCTCTCCTCCAGCAGAAATGTACGCTAAGGCTGAGCAGTGTGTCCTAAGACGAGTGCAGACGGATAGCTTCACAGAGGAATACCACCCACTAAAAGCCTTATGCCTTGCACCTCAATGTGACACAGATCTCAACCTAATCAGAGTTGGACTCCAGCAGGCAGAAAACCTTGACCCAACTGTACACCACATTGTCCTGGACCCCAGCCATCTGTATACCAAGCTACTCATTCAAGTTGTTGATGCTCGTCTCGTCACCCTGGACCTGAGAGTGTGTTTGCCAAACTCTGCCGCACAGTATGGATCCTGCGTGGACAAGAGGCCATTAGGCGCCGCCAAAACAGCTGCAGAGAATGCCGTAGGTGGAAGGCAAACCCTGCCAACAGATGGCTGCCTTTTTAATGGCCTTTAGAAGGTTAATTTCAAGACGTGGGAAGCCAGCAGAAGTCTACTCTGACCAGGGGACAGATTTCAAGGGTGGAGAAAAGGAGCTCAGGGAGGCATTCTCCAAAATGTGTCCAGATCTCCAGCAGCAACTGGCAAAGCAACAGGTCAGTTTTCGCTTCAACCCACCAGCAGCACCACACTTTAGGGGTGTGTGGGAACGAGACATTCACTCCATCAAATCTGCTTTGTACACCACCATTAGCTCCCAAACAGTGAGTGACAAAGTGCTCGGGACACTTCCTAATTGAAACTGAGGGCATCCAGAATGTGTAGTGTATTCTGCGGCAGAACTGCTAGGATGGCGAAGATGGAGACATTCACAGATATTAGTGGACCGGTTCTGGTCCTCCTTCCCCAGACACTATCTGCCTAGCCTTTAAACCCGAGGTAAATAGCAGAGACCAATGAAGGCATCAAAGCAGGAGTTGTTCTGCTAATGGACCCACAGCTCCCACGAGCATTATGGCAGACCGGACAAGTGATCAAAGTATTTCCTGGCCCAGTGCTGGAAAGGCTGTTCACTGTTGTCGAAGTGCACTCTTGTGGCGAGAAGGCACAGCTGCAATATTGAGCGCATGGCACAGTGCATTCAGGGAAATAGACGTAGCAAGAGGCCTGTCGGCAGAACGGAGTCCAGAGTTTGCATTGCAACTTAAAGGAACAGCAGCCTACATATTTCTTTCTGCTGTATTTTTAACCGGTTTATATATCTTACTGTGTATTTGCTGCTAAGGCTTATGAGGCGTATGTGCTATAGTGACCAGTTCAAGGCAAAGCGATCTGTATATCTAGTAATAAGCCAATTGGTTAAGTATATCTGGTTACTTGCGTTCTTATCATATTTTGGCATCTTGTATTTGTTCTTGTTATAGAACACACATCTGTCAGCTCCACACCTGTAGGCCTCACTGGTTACCATCCTGTGCTGTTGTGTGAAGAGAAAGTCAGTAAAGAAGACTTAACCATATCTGAGCATCCTGTGTTTTCTTACCGACACCCCAAAGCGAACATCACTGTTGTCAACTAACACCTGTACAGTCCTGAGTGAATACCTACGCTACAGTCTTAATGATTCTTGAGATTTTGTATAAAAGCAATCAGTATTTTGAACTGTTTTTAACACAAAAACGTTTATGGCTTTATAGGAACGAACATCACACGAAGTCCAAAACACCAGAGACATGTTTATTTAAACATATCATCAGAGTAACTTCACACTAATTAGTAACTTTATTACATCTATTGATCCTGGTCCCACTTTTAAAAAATCTGTGAAAAATCATTGACGTAACCTCAGACACCTGACGTCACGTTCAACACAAAACACAAAATTTACAGCTTTGTTGTGTGTGTTTGTTTCTGTCAGATGGCGAGTTCCAACATCAGATATGGAGAAGGAGTCAGCAGAGAGATCGGCATGGTAACCAAACATCATCATCATCATCAAAATATACTGAACATCTGCCAGATACCTGAAGTTATAGTGCAAAAACTCGTGAAGATGCCTGCAGTGTAAACAGACAAAACTCATATGTTTATAATCAGTTTCCTTCTCACCTTATTCAGGGTGTTTTCACACCTGCGCTTTTTTTTTTTGGGGTAAAAAAAATTTAAATTTAAAAGGAAATTAAACCCAAAAAAAATTTTTTTTCCCCCCCGGGGGCCCCGGGCCCCCCCCAAAAAAAAGGGGGGCCCCCCCCCCAAAAGGGGGCCCCCTTTTTTGGGGGGTTTTTTTTCCCCGGGGTTTTTTTTTTCCCGGGGTTTTGGGGGGAAAAAAAAAATTTTTTTTAAAAAACCAAAAAAAAAGGGGGTTTTTAAAGGGGGGAAAAAATTTAAAGGGGCCCCCAAAAAAAAAAATTAAAGGGGGGTTTTTTTTTTTAAATTTTTTTTTTTTTTAAAAAATCCCCTTTTTTTTTTTTAAAAAATTTTAATTTTTTTAAAAAAAATTTGGGGGAAAAATTTTTTTTTTTTAAAAAATTTTTTTTTTTGGAAAAAATTTTAAAAGAAAAAAACCCCCCAAAAAAATTTTTTAAAAAAAACCCAAAAAAAGGGGGAAAAATTTTTTTTTTTAAAAAATTTTTTTTTTTAAAAAAAAAAAAAATTTTTTTTAAAAAAATTTTAAAAATTTTTTTTTAAAAAAAAATTTAATTTGGTTGGGTTTTAAATTTTTTGGTTTAAAAAATTTTTTTTGTTTAAAGAGGGTTTTTTTTTTGGGGGTTGAAAAAACGGAGGGGGAAAAAAAAAAGGGGGAACCCAGGGGGGGAAAAAAAAAAGTTTTTTCGGGGGGCCCCCGGGGAAAAACCCCCGGGGGGCCCCCCCCCCTTAAACCCCCCCAAAAGGGGGAAAAAAAGGGGGCCCAAACCCCCCAAAAAGGTTTTTAAAAAAAACCGGGGAAAAACCTTAAAAAAAAAAGGGGGAAAAAAAGGGGGAAACCCCAGGGCCCCAAAAAACCCCAAATTTAAAGGGGATTTGGGGTTTTTTCCCCCTTTTTTTTGGTTTTTTGGGAAATTTTTTTTTTTTAAACGGGGGGGAAAAAAAACCCCGGGGGGGAAAATTTTTTAAAAAAAAACAAAAAAAAAAAAGAAAAAAAAATTTTTTTTTTAAAAAAAAATTAAAAAAATTTTTAAAAAAAAAAATTTTAAAAAAAAAAATTTTTTTAAAAAAAAAAAATTAAATTTGAAAAAAAATTAAGTTGGGCCAAATTTTTCCCCCAAATTGGAAAGGGAAGGAAAAATTTTTAAAAAAAAAGGGAAAAAAAATTTTTGGGGGGAAATTTTTTAAAGGAAAGGGGGGGAAAAAAAAATTTTTTAAAAAAAAAAGGGGGGGGGGAAAAAAAATTGGGAAAAACCCCGGGGGGGTTTTTGGGGGGAGGTTTCCCCTTTGGTTAAAGGAAAAGGGGGGGGGCCCCCCCCCCCTTTTTTTTTAAAAAAAACCCCCCCAAAAAAAATTTTAAAACCCTTAAAAAAAAAAAAAAAAGGGGAAAAAAGGAAAATTTTTAAAAAAGGGGTTTAAAATTTTTGGGAAAAAACCCTTTGGGGGGAAAAAGGAAAACCTTCAAAAAAATTTTAAAATTTTTAAAAAAAAAAAATTTTCCCCAAATAACAAATTTTTTTTTGGGGGGGGGAAATTGGGGGGTTTTTGAAAATTTGGGTTTGTTTTGGAAAAAAAAAAAAAAAAATAAAAAATTTAAATTTTTAAAAAAATTTAAAAACAAAAGGAAATTTTTTAAAAAAACCAAAAAAAACAAAAAAAAAAAAAAAAAAAAGGGGGGGGGTTTTTGGGGGTTTTTTTCCCAAAAAAAAACCCTTTAAAAATTTTTTTGGATTTTTTTAAAAAAAAAATTTTTTTTTTGGAGGCCTTAAAAAATTTTTTTTTTTTGGGGTTTTTGGGGTTTTCCCCCCAAATTCATTTTAAAAAAAAAAACCACCCCCAAAATTTAAAATTTAAAATTTTTTAAATTTTAAAAAAAAAAAAATTTTTTTTAAAAATTTTTAAAAAAATTTTTTAAAAATTTTTCCCAAAAAAAAAAAATTTTGCAAATTTTAAAAAAAAAAAACCCTTTTTTTTTAAACCCAAAAAAAAAAATTTTTTGGGGTTTTTTCCCGGGGTTTTTTTTTAAAAAAGAAATTTTTAAAAAATTAAAATTGGGGTTAAACCCCAAAAGGGCCCCTTTTTTAAAAATTTGGGGGGGGTTTTTTTGGGCCCGAAAAGGGGCCCGGGTTTAAAGGGGTTTGGGGTTTTTTTTTTTCCCCCAATTTAAAAAGGGGAAAAAAATTAATTAAAAAATTTTTTTTTTTTTAAAAAAAAATTTTAAAAAAGGAAAGGGTTTTTTTCAAACCCAAAAAAAAAATTTTTAAAAGTTTTTTTTTTTTTTTTATTTTCCTTAAAAGGGGGGGAAAAAAAAAAAAAGAAAGGGGTGGGGAAGGAAAAAAAATTTTAAAAAAAATTAAATTTTAAAATTTTATAAAAGGGGGGTTTTTTTTTTTTTTTAAAAACCTTTTTTTAAAAATTTTTAAAAACCAAAATTTTGGGTTTTTAAGGGGGGGGGTTTTTTTTTTGGGGTTTTTTGGGGGGAAAAAAGGAAAAAGGGAAAAAATTTTTTTTTTGGGGGGGGGTTCCTAAAAAAAAATTTTTTTGGGGGGTTTTCCTGGTTTTTTCCGGGTTTTTTTTTCCAAGGTTTTTAAACCCCCTTGGGGGTTTTTTCCCGGGTTTGTTTTTTAAATTTAAAAGGGTTTTAAAAAACAAACCTGTTTTTAAAAAATGTTTTAAAAAAAAAAAAAAAAAAAATTAAAAAAAAAAAAAAAAAATTTTTAAAAAACTTAAACCAAACGGAAAAAAAAAAATTTTAAGGGTTTTTTTTTAAATAAAAAAAAAACCTTAAAAAAAACCCCCCCGGGGGGGGTTTTTTTTTTTAAAAATTTAAAAAAAATTTTTTTTTTGGGGGGAAAGGTTTTTAAACCCTTTTTTTGGGTTTTTGGGGGGGGGAAAAAATTTTTTAAAAAAAAAATTTTTTTTTTTTTAAAAATTTTTTAAAAAAGGGTTTACCTAAAAAAAACCCCCCCCCCCCCAAAAACCCCCAAAAACCCCCCTTTTCGGGAAAAGGGGGGAAAACCCCTTTTCCCAAAAAATTTTTTTCCCTTGGAAAAATTTAAAAATTTAAAAAAAAGGGAAAACCCAAACCCCAAAAAGGAAAACCCCTTGGTTTTTTTTAAACCCGGAAAAAAAAATTTTAAAAATTTTTTTTAAAAAAAAAAATGGGTTTTTTTTACCCCCAAAAAAATTTAAAAAATTTTTTTTTAATTAAAAAAAATTTAAAAAAAAGGGGAATAATTTTTTTTTTTTAAAGGGGGTTTTTTAAAATTCCCAAAAATTTTTTTTTTAAAAAAATTTTAAAAACCTTTTTGAAAAAAAATTTTTTATTTTTTTAAAAAAATTTTTTTAAATTTTAAAAAAATTTTTTAAAAAGGGGGGGTTTAGGTTTGGGGGGGGGGGGTGGGTTTTTTTTTTTCCTTTTTTTAGGGGAGGCCCGGGGCTTGGGGAAAAAAAAAACCCCCCAAAAATTTTTTTCCCCCCAAAAAAAAAAAGGGGAAAAAAAAAAAACCCTTTTTTTCCCCTTTTAAAAAAAAGGGAAAAATTTTTAAAAAAATTTTTTCAATTAAAATTTTAAAAAAAATTTTTTTTTTTTTTGGGTTTTTTTTTTTTAAAACCCCTTTTTTAAAAAAACCCCCCCAAAAGGATTTTTAAAATTTAAATTTTTTTAAAAAAAAAATTTTTTTTCCGGGGTTTTTTAAAAGGGGAAAATTTGGTTTGGTAAGGTTTTATTTAACCGGCCTTTCCCCAAAAAACAAGGAAAATTCTTTAAAAACCCGGGGGGGCCCCCCCCCCAAAAAAAAAAAAAACCCCCCCCGGGGAAAAAAAATTTTAAAATTTTTTAAAAAAATTTTTTTTTTTTCCTTTTTCTTTTTTTAAATTTTTTTTTTTTCCCCCCCCCCTTTTAAAAATTTTAAAAAAAAAAAAAAAAAAAAAAATTTTTTTTTTTTTAATTTTTTAAAAAAAAAAAAAATTTTTTAAAAAAAAAAAGCCCTTTTTGGGAAAAAAAAATTTTTTTAAAAAAAATTTTTAAATTTTTTTTGTTTTAAAATTTTTTTTTTAAAAAACCAAAAAACAAAAAAAAAAGGGGGAACCAAATTAAAATTTTAAAAAAAATTTTTTAAAAAAAAAAATTTTTTTTTGGGCCAAAAAAATTTTTTTTAAAAAAAATTTAAAAACCCCCAAATTTTTTTAAAAATTTTTTTTAAAAAAATTTTGGGGGGAATTTTTTTTTTTTTTAAAAAAAAAAAGGGAAAAGGGAACTTTTTTTTAATTGGGACTTTAAAAAAAAATTTTAAAAAAGGAAAAAAAAAAAAAAAAATTTGGAAATTTTTCCCTTTTAAAAAGGAAACCTTTTTCCCCAAAATTTTTAAAAAATTTTTTAAAACCTTTAAATTTAAAAAAAAAAAAAAAAAAAAATTTTTTTAAAAAAAAAAAATTTCTAAAATTTTCAAAGGTTTAAAAAATTTTGAATTTAAAAATTTAAAATTTTTAAAAATACAAATATAAAATAAAATACATATTTACACGTTGGTGTGGAGCGTCAGTGCTTTAACTGCATCATGTAAGCTCTCCACTGATCCAGGACCTGCCCAAAACACAAGAAAAATCAAGACCTATTGAAGGTACTTTAATATATTATCTGCACGGTTTAAGAAAAACAAGAAAAGACCAAATGCAACGAAATCCATCCGTTAATTTAGAACTTAACTTAATAATAGGTGGAAATTCAGGAACAGAAACCTGAATTAAAAGCAGAAAAAATATCAGCGGCTCCAAATTTTGGCTCAAGACGCTTTATAACAAAGAGATGACTATTTGTGACCAGTGAGTTTTGTTCACATCTGTTATTTAAATCATTTTTAGAGGCCTGAAAAGTTACAATGATCCAATAAAAATCACAAAGAAAATCAAAGACGAGGAAAAATCTCTATAATAAAGTTAATGAAAAAATAAATGAGGTTTGCTAATCCCTCACATAGATCACTGGATCATAGATCACCTGTCAGCCAATGAGAAAATGGGCTAATAATTCATATAAAATTGCCAACATTTGAAATTAGAAATGAGCATTTTTATGTCTTTATTATATATTTTATTTCCACTACAATGAACCCCGAGACTGAAACTGTCAAATTTCTTGAAATGTTAAAATGTATTTTCACATTATTGGATGTTTTAAACATCTATGTGTTAATATAAACACTCACAATCCTACTTTGTCAGTTTTACTCAAATGTGTTACTTTAAAATAAATAAACTATTGGTTTTATTAGTCTTTTTAGCAATTTCATTTTATTTCATTTTACAGTCAGAACTTATAAATACAAGACTAGGTAGTAAGAAACGTTTGAGCTCTTTGGCCATAAGTGAAGAATTATAGACAATGAACCCAACTACATGTTCGTTGCTTTAAACTCTTGATTTTGACTAACTCATAACCCCCCAACTGTCACTGCTGCTATGAAATACACACTGTTTACTGAAGAGTATACTGAGCTGTTTCAGCAGTTAGTACTGCAGGAAGTGATGCAGTGTTTCTACTAAACACTTTTATTGGGTTCCTGCTCTGCAGGTAGAAAAAGAAGTCTCCGCCCCTCAGCTCACCTGACAAAACCAGGAAACAGTTTCTTCTTCTGCTTCACTGAGACGAGACACACTGAGAGACAGACGACAAGACTCACCTTCAGACCAAAACCACCACTTCCACTGAGAGAGGACAGCTACAGGAGGGAATACTAATACTGGGAATACTGGAGGACGACCACTTCAACCTGCAGCTGAATCCACAAACTGAACAAGAGTTTTACAAGAACAAAGACTCAAAGTGAAAGTAACTTTCAGGGACGTCACTAACGGAGGGAGTGACTGACTGATTCCTGTCTGAGCCGTCTGCCTGCTGCGAGTTCAGCTTCACTCGGAGACTAAATGGCTTCCAGGTTAGAGGAGGATCTCTGCTGTCCTGTCTGCTGTGACATCTTTAAAGATCCTGTCATCCTGTCATGTTGCCACAGCTTCTGTAAAGTCTGTCTGCAGAGCTGGTGGACAGAGAAGGAAACTCAAGAGTGTCCACTTTGTAAGAGAAGACATTCAAAACAATTACCTTCCAATTTGGCGTTAAAGAACCTGTGTGAGACGTTCAGAGAGGAGAGAGGTCAGAGAGCTTCAGAGGCTCTCTGCAGTCTGCACTCTGAGAAACTCAAACTCTTCTGTCTGGACCATCAGCAGCCAGTGTGTGTCGTCTGCAGAGATTCAGAAAAACACAGCAACCACAGATTCAGACCCATCGATGAAGCTGCACGACAACACAAGAAGGAACTTCAGGAAACTCTGGAGCCCTTAAAGAAGAAGTTACAGGTTTCTGAACAAGTTAAAGTGAAGTTTGGTCAAACAGCAGAACACCTGAAGGTCCAGGCCCGACACACAGAGAGGCAGATTAAGGAGCAGTTTAAGAAGCTTCACCAGTTTCTAGAGGAGGAAGAGGAGGCCAGGATGGCTGCACTGAGGGAGGAAGAGGAGCAGAAGAGTCAGATGCTGAAGGAGAAGATGGAGGCTCTGAGCAGAGAGATAGCAGCTCTTTCAGACACAGTCAGAGCCACAGAGGAGCAGCTGAGAGCTGAAGACGTCTCATTCCTGCTCAACTACAAGGCTGCAGTGGAAAGAGTCCGGCAGCGCCCCCTGCTGGAGGATCCACAGCTGCCCTCAGGAGCTCTGATAGACCAGGCCAAACACCTGGGCAACCTGACCTTCAACATCTGGAACAAGATGAAGGACATGGTCTCCTACACTCCTCTGATCCTGGACCCAAACACTGCTCATCCAGGACTCATCCTGTCTGAAGATCTGACCAGTGTGAGAGAAGGAGAGGAGCAGCAGCTTCCTGACAATCCAGAGAGGTTTGGTTCTTACTGGTCTGTCCTGGGCTCTGAGGGCTTCAACTCAGGGACTCACAGCTGGGAGGTCGAGGTTGGAGACAGTACAGACTGGGAACTGGGAGTGTTAGCAGAGTCTGTCCAGAGGAAGGGAGACATACAGTCTGGATTATGGAGAATAGGGTTCTTTACAGGTAAATACTCAGTATGGTCACCACCAGCTCCACCCACTGCTCTCCGAGTGCAGAAGAAGCTCCAGAGGATCAGAGTGAATCTGGACTGGATCAGAGAAACGCTGTCGTTCTCTGATCCTGATACTAACACACACATACACACCTTCACACACACTTTCACTGACAGACTGTTTCCATACATTAGCACTTGGGATAATCTCCCACTGAAGGTTTTACCTGTGAAGGTCTCTGTGACTGTAGAACACCTGAACTAGATGACGATGATGATGCTCTTTGTGGAACATGTGACTATGTCGTCCTGATGATGTTGTTGGTTGTCATGGTGATGTTGTTGACATTTACAGTATATATACTCTTTTAGTTTCTCATGAAGAACCTCGTCCTTATCTTTACCCAACGTATTCGAGGACAGTCGAGGTAATCATGTTTTCGTGTCTTTAATCAGAAGTTTCCTTGTGTAATGGCGCCCTCATGTGGGTAAAAGCGTAACAGCACAATAATTCATAACCAATCAGAGACTATCAATGATTTATGTGTTTTGATTGTGGACCAATAGGGAACGACCCGCCAGGAGGAGCATGTTTTTAAAATGTAAGTGAATGCACGACTGAGCCTGTTCAGTTGCTTCATGAACCAACTCGGTTTACGTGTACTTTGTTTTGATATTACAGTAAAATCTATATTGCGTTGGACTCTATTCGACTCAAGAGTTTTACTGAAGAAGAATTAAACAGAGCGCGAGAGGATGATTTTAAACAGGCTAACGTTGCTCACCTATAAGCTGTCATGCTAACCGAACCTTCAGTCTGTTCAGGCTCAGAGACGCTTTCATGTCCCAACAGCATCTGGACTCATTCCTGTTTCCAGGTTTCACTTCACCTCCATCAAAGTGTGAGTGTGTTCTGCTGCTGTGAAGCTGAATTGTGTCTTTTTTAAAGGAAGTTTTGTGTTCTTAAAGGTGCGGTGTGCGATTCTGGAGAAATCCAACACTACGACAAATACCACGATACAGAGCGAACAACGACTCAGCAAGTACTGTAACGAACGTTAGCTAGGTTGTGGGTTAGCTTAGCTAGGTTGTGGGTTAGCTAAGCTAGGTTGTGGGTTAGCTTAGCTAGGTTGTGGGTTAGCTTAGCTAGGTTGGGGGTTATCTTAGCTAGGTTGGGGGTTATCTTAGCTAGGTTGGGGGTTATCTTAGCTAGGTTGGGGGTTAGCTTAGCTAGGTTGGGGTTAACTTAGCTAGGTTGTGGGTTAGCTTAGCTAGGTTGCGGGTTAGCTAAGCTAGGTTGTGGGTTAGCTTAGCTAGGTTGCGGGTTAGCAAACTGTCGCTACAGGAGATTTTCGCTGAATTAGACGAAAAGACACCGTTAAGTATGTAAATGAGTCTACTCACTGTAATAGTTAAACTATAAAGATCAGTATGAAGTCATGTTTGTATAAAACCTTTATTCTATTAAAACAACTGAAATAATAATAATAATAATAATAATAACAATAATAATAAAAATAATAATAATCTCTGGTTGAAGTGCAGCAGTATTCATCCAATCAGAGAGCTCACAGGAAACACACCTTCACAATAAAGTTTATTTGTCCCGAAGAGACGAAACTACAAAATGTGTTGAAATTAACTTAAAATGTGAAAGTTGTGTGTGTGTGTGTGTGTGTGTGTGTGTGTGTGTGTGTGTGTGTGTGTGTGTGTGTGTGTGTGTGTGTGTTTGTGTGTGTGTGTTTGTGTGTGTGTGTTTGTGTTGTGTGTGTTGTGTGTGTTTGTGTTTGTTTGTGTGTGTTTGTGTTGTGTGAGTGTGTGTGTTGTGTGTGTGTGTGTGTGTGTGTGTGTGTGTGTGTGTGTGTGTGTGTGTGTGTGTGTGTGTGTGTGTGTGTGTGTTTGTGTGTGTGTTTGTTTGTGTGTTTGTGTGTGTGTGTGTGTGTGTGTGTGTGTGTGTGTGTGTGTTTGTGTGTGTGTGTGTGTGTGTGTGTTTGTGTGTGTGTGTGTGTGTGTGTGTGTGTGTGTGTGTGTGTGTGTGTGTGTGTGTGTGTGTGTGTGTGTGTGTGTGTGTGTGTGTGTGTGTGTGTGTGTGTGTGTGTGTGTGTGTGTGTGTGTGTGTGTGTGTGTGTGTGTGTGTGTGTGTGTGTGTGTGTGTGTGTGTGTGTGTGTGTGTGTGTGTGTGTGTGTGTGTGTGTGTGTGTGTGTGTGTGTGTGTGTGTGTGTGTGTGTGTGTGTGTGTGTGTGTGTTTGTTTGTGTGTTTGTGTTTGTGTGTGTTTGTTTGTGTGTATGTGTTTGTTTGTGTGTGAAGAGAAAGTCAGTAAAGAAGACTTAACCATATCTGAGCATCCTGTGTTTTCTTACCGACACCCCAAAGCGAACATCACTGTTGTCAACTAACACCTGTACAGTCCTGAGTGAATACCTACGCTACAATCTTAATGATTCTTGAGAATTTGTATAAAAGCAATCAGTATTTTGAACTGTTTTTAGCACAAAAACGTTTATGGCTTTATAGGAACGAACATCACACGAAGTCCAAAACACCAGAGACATGTTTATTTAAACATATCATCAGAGTAACTTCACACTAATTAGTAACTTTATTACATCTATTGATCCTGGTCCCACTTTTAAAAAATCTGTGAAAAATCATTGACGTAACCTGAGACACCTGACGTCACGTTCACCCCCCCACATCAGTCAGCAGTGTGGAGTATATGGAGTATGAAGTATTGCGAGCATGAAACCAAGTATCATTAGTATAAATATTACAGTAGTAGAAGTACTACTTTTAAGCTTGTAGTGTAACGTGTTTTACAGTTTGTGGCATATTTACAACTTTGTTGTGTGTGTTTGTTTCTGTCAGATGGCGAGTTCCAACATCAGATATGGAGAAGGAGTCAGCAGAGAGATCGGCATGGTAACCAAACATCATCATCATCATCAAAATATACTGAACATCTGCCAGATACCTGAAGTTATAGTGCAAAAACTCGTGAAGATGCCTGCAGTGTAAACAGACAAAACTCATATGTTTCTAATCAGTTTCCTTCTCACCTTATTCAGGGTGTTTTCACACCTGCGCTTTTTAGTAGTAGGGTGCATTTAAAAATGCAGTACTCACAGGAACCACTTGAAAACATTCACTTCTACTGTTAAAATTATTCTTTCCTTTCTGACGCGAGCAGCAGGACTCAGCCTCTCATTGTGCCTCTCATTTCTGATGTTTGCATAGAAAGGCTGGCTTCTAGTTCACCAGGTTAGGGAGAATTAAAGAGATAATATCTCTTCTGATTCTACAGTGTTAACACAACTTCTAATTTAGTACTAGATATCACAGTCACAGCCTAAAGATCTCCGAAAAACCACAGGAAAAAAAAAGACCACTGTTAAAAGTGAAATTTTGGAATTAAGTGGAAGATAAAGGTAAAAACCTTCACAACAAGCTTAAAGCACCACCTGTTTTGAGAGGATACGCAAATGATTTTCCTCGAAAGTACAACATGAAGTCTGAACAGAAAGTCTGTGTAAATAAAAGTACTCATTGAAGTCTGTGAAAATATTTTAACAGAAAAATGAAAAGCCTCTATGTTCTCTCAGTACGAGACACATAAATACGAAAACACATGAAATAAACACACAATATGGATAAAGTCCTGTTGTCCTCAGTTTTGTTGTTGTTCTCCGGTTCTCCTGCAGGACCTGCAGAACCTCGGAGCTCGGAACGTCTGTCTGATGACGGACAAGAACTTGTCCCGCCTCCCTCCGGTGAAGGCCGTCCTGGAGTCTCTGGCCAAGAATGGAGTCAAGTACAAAGTCTACGACAACGTCCGGGTGGAGCCCACTGACACCAGGTGAGACACTAAACTGTCGCAGGTAATCCTGCTCTCTGATTGGCTGTCAGGTGTAGATAAAATAACAGTGTCCACGTAGAGACGATAATGGCGTCATTTTGTCCTTTAATTTCTTACATCAGGACACAAGAGTGTATTTGAGTTGTGTTTTTACCTGGTGTTCATTACGTTATGGGGACACAAGTATATACAGACTCTGTATATACTTGTGTCCCCATAATGTAATGAACACCAGGTAAAGAGTATATTTGAGTCTTTACGTGTTTTTACCTGTTGTTCTTACATTATGAGGACACCTGTTTCCACACTTCACTGTGAGGACTCACTGGTCCCTACAATAAAAGTCAACACTAACGGACTCCCACAATGGAGTCACTTTGTCCGTTATTATTACATCAGGAAACAGTTTGTTGTGATTCTTTGAATCTGGTATTTACACATTGTGGGGGAAATATGAACATTGAACACAAAATGACTTTTTCAGAGACACAACAAATAAATGTTTATGTTTGAAAGAAGTAGAAAATAAACAGTAAATAGACAATTATTATTGTGGATGAGGTAAAATATAGTAAAGCTTTGTGTTCATTTTGAGATTGTTTTATAGTTTAACTGCAGGTAGATGATATTTACACTGTAAATGCAATGTTGAATTTCAGTCAATACAGAGTCCTCACAAGTACGTTAATACCATCCTCTGTGTGTGTGTGTGTGTGTGTGTTATAGTTTTAAAGAAGCCATCGCGTTTGCTAAAAACAACTTGTTCGACGTGTTCGTGGCGGTGGGCGGGGGCTCTGTGATTGACACCTGTAAAGCAGCCAATCTGTACGCGTGTCACCCCGACGCCGACTTCCTGGACTTCGTCAACGCGCCGATCGGCAAAGGGAAGCCGATCACCGGAGCTCTGAAGCCGCTCATCGCAGGTAACAGGAAACACTCTGGTTACCACGGCAACCACTGAGGTTAAAGCTGATAGGAGGTTAGCTGAGGGCAGGAGGCGGTGTGATTGACAGCTGATAATTTAATGTTAGGTAACAGGTTTTAAAATATAAAATGTTTATAGACAATCAAACTGTTGATCAATGATTTATCTGATCCTCATGAATAAATAATTAGTCAGTACATCTGTCGTTTCAGTTTTTCCTTCTTTACCTATATTTAAATTAAAATTTATATTTATATTATATATTTTAAATATTTGTCATTAAATTGAATTTAATGAATTGTTTAAATAAATAGTTTTGATTTTGATGATTTTTTTTCTTCTCTACCTCCTCCTACCCTTCTTGCCAAACATAAACATTTTATCAAACCTGAGCAGTTTTGGTGGTCGACAGATCTTTTCTTGTTCTTCCGACAGTAAAGAGGTGAAGAGTTACGGTCACTTCATGTGTTTTACTCTCATTTGTACTTTGCACTTCAGTTCCTACAACTGCAGGAACCGGCAGTGAGACCACCGGAGTCGCCATCTTTGACTTTGAGCCTCTGAAAGCCAAAACAGGTAAAAATGAGATATAGATTAATCTGTGAGTGTTTGCTGCTCAGTTCACCATCTGAGACTGAGATCAGTGACTTGTTTTCATTATCAATAAATAAAAGTCAAACTTCAGTTTGAAGACATTTATCTTTAAAGTCTGTCCTGTTCTAAAAAATATTCAGCTCACTTAATAAAGTATATTTTCAGCCTGTTGGAAGCTCAAAGTAACAAAACAAAAGTTTCAAATATAAATAAGAGTCATGGCAACATCAGAGTGTCAGTCTGAGCTGTGATTGGTTTTCTGTGTTCAGGTATCGCCAGCAGAGCCATCAGACCGACACTGGGCATCGTGGACCCGACACACACACTGAGCATGCCCGAGAGAGTCGCCGCCAACAGCGGCTTCGACGTGCTCTGGTCTGCCTGTCTGTCCGTCCATCTGTCTGTCTGTGGAGGAGGTTTGACAACATAAATTAACCTTCAGAGAGAGAAAGAGCTGCATGACTCAGCAGACCAGATCCTCTGAGTCACATCAGGATCTGATTCAGATCATTGTGATCAATGACTGATCGATCATTACATTATTTGAGTTCACAAAAAGAAAGAAAACTGTGTGTTTTTAAAAGGGAAGAGTGGATGCTAACAGGAGATGTGTGAGGACAATATTTTAAATAAAATGTATATATTTTATTT
Source organism: Siniperca chuatsi (assembly GCF_020085105.1). NCBI lineage: Eukaryota > Metazoa > Chordata > Actinopteri > Centrarchiformes > Sinipercidae > Siniperca > Siniperca chuatsi. The sequence goes on from NC_058054.1 coordinate 573,609, forward strand.
TTGTCAGTCCATCAGGGATCATCTGTTTTCTGTCGCCTGATCGTCGCTGAGACGTTTGCTGCTGTTCAGATCAGTTTACAGTCAACAAGCTCCTGAATCTGAATCTGAGAGAAAACACGAGAGACATTAAAAACTACTCAAACTGTTGATAATTTTATACTTATGTTTGAACGTGGACTCGTTGACTAGTTGTGTTCTGTGCTGTCGAGCAGCCGTGACCTCTGACCCCTGCAGAGTGAACCTTTCACCTACAGACAGTATCAGGCTGAGGCCTCAGAGCGTCTCAGTGTTAACTTTACCTTTAACGCACTAACACATTGTTCTGTTTTTATGTTTTTATGAGACATTAAAGTCTGAAGACATGAAGGACAGAGATTGAGGGACAACACTGTGAAATGTCTCAGTTTAGAAACTGAGATCAGACATATTCCAAAGTTTCTAATTCCATACTTTTTTAAAAACTTTTTATTTTATTTAGTTTCATTTTTTTCATTTTATTTTTATTTTGTTAGTTTAAATTTTACAGATTCTTTTTTAATTAAATGTATTATTACATTTTATTTTTTTTTTGAATTATTTTATTATTACATAATTATTTTAGTTAGAATTTTTCAGTTTTTTCAGTTTCAGAAAGTTTTTTTTAGATTTTATGATTTAAGAGAGTCGTTTGTAATTAGTTGTTTTCCTGAAGGTGAATAAATCTACAGTAGACGGGGCTGTTAAAGAAGAAGTGATGTTATCTGACAGCCAGTCGATAACTCACAGAATAATAACATGTTTTATTTCCTTCAGTCACGCTCTGGAGTCATACACCGCTCTGCCCTACAACCAGAGGAGCCCCTGCCCCCCCAACCCCATCAACCGCCCCGCCTACCAAGGTAGCAACCCCATCAGTGACGTCTGGTCCCGCCACGCCCTCAAAGTGGTCGCCAAGTACATGAAACGGTAATAAAGTTTAACTGGAGGTAAATCTGAACCGTTAAACAGAAGAACCAAAGAGGACTCAAACAGGTTCCCTGAGGAACTCCGCCACCGATTTTAACTAAACCAGATCTGCAGTTCTCCTCATTTAAAGGGTGATCACCGTGGGTTAACCGTCTGAGGTTGTTGGGAGAGTTTATGTTTTTACAGACTGCAGCAGGCAGTTGGTTTATGAAATGAATCCAGGTCAGGGTCCTGAAGAATTTTAGATTTGAGAAATACTTTTAATACACAAGAAACAAAAACACAGAAAATAACAATAATGGTAGGTGTTTCTTTTTTTCTTTGAATATTATTATTACTATAACAAATAATCCTGTACACTGCAGGATTAAATTACAAGATATAATTTAAATTCAATTCAATTCAATTTTATTTATATTCAACCAATTCATAAAAGAAGTTATCTCATTGCACTTTTCCTATAGAGCAGGTCTAGACTGTAGTCTTTATAATATTATTTACAGAGACCCATCAAATCCCACAATGAGCAAGCACTTGGCTACAGTGGCAAGGAAAAACTTCCTTTAAGAGGCAGAAACCTCGAGCAGAACCAGACTCAATGGTGGGCGGCCATGTTAGGTTTTGAGAGAGAGACAGAGAGAGAGAGACAGAAGGGAGGTGGGGGAGGGGGAAGAACAATGCAAATACCACCTAGATTTTTAAAATAGTAGTAATGTAATGGTAGTGGTAATATTAATAAGTTAATAATAATAGGAATGATAGTCATAGGAATAATAATGTCAGCATCAGTAACAGAGCCATTAACAACAACTATAGTAGCAGTTGTCGAGCAGGAACACGGGGGCAGCAGGTGGCCCACAACCACAGATCCAGACTCTGCAGGAACACGGGGCAGCAGGTGGCCCACAACCACAGATCCAGACTCTGCAGCTCTGGAGGCAGAAATACCTGCTGAAAGCGACAGAAGGAGAGAGGAGAGAATCGAGAAAGCACAGAACTACGGGAGAGAGAAGATGTCGAGTTAGTAACATGCAGTAATGGGATAAACATGCATACAGATGGAGAGGGAGAGGAGGAGAGAGGAAAGAGGTGCATCATGGGAAGTCTCCCAGCAGTCTAGGCCTATAGCAGCATAACTAAGGGATGGTTCAGGACTCACCTGAGCCAGCCCGAACTATAAGCTTTATCAAAGAGGAAAGTCTTAAGCCTACTCTTAGATGTGGAGACGGTGTCTGCCTTCCGAACTCAAACTGGGACCTGATTTCACAGGAGAGGAGCTTGATAAAATAAAAATCAAATTAACTGAAATTAAAACAATCAAAGATTAAATAAAGACTAATGTTAAATTTTCAGAAAAAACTAACAAAACTAACATTACGTGAAACTTTGTTAAATGAAAAACTAGCAAAAAAATAACAAATAAAATAAAAAATAACATGAAAAATAAAATAAGTCAGAATCGGTCAGTTTTTGATCACCTGTAAATGAAACTTCCTGGTATGCAAAAACTTTGTAGCAATTTTGAATATTATGAAACAGAAAACCTTTCACATCATGATCAGGATTCTTATTAACAGGATGGCTGTTTGATTGATTAACTGATTGATTGTTTGTTTACAGAGCCGTGCGGGACCCTGAGGATCTGGAGGCTCGGTCCAGCATGCACCTGGCCAGTGTGTTCGCTGGCATCGGCTTCGGAAACGCCGGAGTTCATCTTTGGTAAAAATGAAGCTCTGCTGCCACGAACCACCAACCTTTTATGTTATTTATTAAATTTTAAGGTTTCTCCGAAACTGTAGAAATGATACGTTAAAAACACCTTACATATAATAATCCATGAATTTATTAATTAAAGGTAATTGGTTAATATTATATGGTTCAGGGTTTAAGGGCTTTTCAAGTGCTTAAGAAACCCTTAAAAATGCCCTGAAACTATGCAGATAATCCATTCAAATTACCCTAATATATTAAAATCCATTAATTTTAATTAGTTAACCCCATACCTGCCAACATTTAGGTATCAAAATACAGGATTTTTTTGGGGGGCTTGTTGCCGTGACAGATGGGTTGAAATTTTATGTAGTGTGTAGATTGTGTTTCATAGACGATCTGGCAACTTGGGTGACGTCAGACAAACATCCAAAACTTGGATCCGTGTATTCATAATAAAGTTTGAGGACCATGCAAATTACGGGAGTTTCGTGGGAGAAACAAGAAAACAGGAGGGCACCAGGAGATGGCGAAACGGGAGTGTTGGCAGGTATGGTTAACCCCTTAACCCCAATAGAAACACCTGAATTACATCATTATTACTTGATAAATTAATTAAATGTCAAAGTAAAAAAAAATGAAGGGATTTATTTTCAGTGTAGGCTAAATAAAAATGTTTTGTTGTGACGTTTCTGTCTGCAGTCATGGGATGTCGTATCCGATCGCTGGTAATGTGAAGACTCATTCAGCAAAGGGTTACAGTGTGGAGCACGCTCTGGTGGTGAGTGATGAGCAGAAACAACACAGCTGCCTGAACATTACATCATAACAGTTTTTTAACCTTTTCATAAACATGAGTGTAAAACGTTGATGTGTTTCCAGATATTAGCCAAAATCTAATTCTAATCAGTATTAGTGTTCAAACCAAACTGAATCAGAAATATTGCAGTGCTGGAAATAAGAAATCACCTGTTGATGTGAATTGCAAACAAAAAATATTCTCATCCCATTGACTGATTTTTTTCCCCCCACTGATTTTAAGAAAATGAGACAATAAGATGAAATAATAAATCTGAACTGTTAAACTGGAGAACCACAGAGGACCCGAACAGGTTCCCTGAGGAACTCCGCTGGAAATTTGAACTAAACCAGAGCTGCTATTCTCCTGTTTTTACAGTGATCACTGTGTTTTAGAGAGTTTTGATCCAACTTGTTTTTAACTCTTTTCTGTGTTTTTACAGATTGTAGCAGGTAGTCTGTAAATAAAATTAATCTGGTTAATCTAAAGGGTTTTTTTCTAGACAAAACTTGTTTTGTCCAGGTGTATTAATGTTGAGATTTGAGAAACTGTTTTGATGCACAGCACATGAAAAAACAGAAAATACAAAAGTTATTAATATTAATATTTAATATTGTAAAACATCAAAGAACTGTTATTAGAAAGATTTGGCGTCATGAACAGGATCACTGGACACACAGGTCAAAAATGATGCAGAATCTTTACAGTGAAGTCAAGTTTATTAACGCTAAAGCTTTAAAATGAAACAGCTTAGTCATAAATATCGATAAACGTTGTGTGTGTGCTTGTATTGCTCTGTTTCTGAGAACCAATTTAAGTTTTAAACAATCATTGTGAGGACATTTGGTCTAAGGTTCAGATATGGTTTTAAGGTTCAGGTTAGAATCAGGTTTAAGTTGGGGTTAGTGTTGGGGTTAGGGGTTAGGCATTTAGTTGTGATGGTTTTAGGGTTAGGGAATGCATTTTGTCAATGTTGTTTCAATGAGGGTCCTCACAAGTGTTGAAAGACAAACGTGTGTGTGTCCTCAGCCTCATGGTCTCTCAGTGGTCCTCACGTCTCCGGCCGTCTTCAACTTCACAGCCCCGATGTGTCCAGAGCGCCACCTGGAGGCTGCAGAGATCCTCGGTACCTGTTCACCTGTACAGTACCGGATAATACAGTATAATACAACACAATGTGATACAAATACTGTAATAAATAATAATAACAATATACTGCAATACATCACAATGGCCACAGCCAAAGAAAATGCCATGTGGGTATGGTTATAGCTGTAGCTACTGACCTAAATATGGCTCTAACATTAGCTGTGGCTGGCTACTCTTTACAGCACCGAAATATTTACATTGGCCCAGACTGCATTGTAAAGTCAGAACTTCAGCAGGACTTGAACCTGGTTCTTCTATCAGATATGACAGATGTGTCACCAGTTACTGTACAACCAACACAGCCAGGCCGCTTTACACCGGCATGCAGGTTAGTTACTGTTACATTAAAAACACAGCGATAGCTACAACCATAGCCTAATCACAGCTACTGCAACGTCTCTTAATATTAGCCTCAGCTAGTTATCTTAGCATTAGCCGCACTGATAGAGACTTAATTTACCTGCAACCACCATCTCATCACAACATTATGATGTTAATACCAATTTACTAGCATATTATTCTCAAGTTACAGTGACAAACAGGTAACGTCATCAAGTACCAAAAAACCTTTACCTGACACACACCTGTGCTGCATTCAGGTGCAGACATTCGGCAGGTGAAGAGGGAGGATGCGGGTGCTGTTCTGGCCGACACGCTGCGTCAGTTCCTGTTTGACCTGCAGGTGGAGGACGGACTGGGAGCTGTGGGATACAGTAAAGACGACATCCCAGCTCTGGTGAAGGGAACCATCCCTCAGGTCTGTTTAACTTCGCTCACCTTCAGAACAACCTGAAAGTTCAAATTCATGTTCAAAATGTTCATTTCACATCATCAAACACCAAATATGATCCTTGTATTTTTACCTTCTTTAAAAATTGTCTATTTAAAGCATTTATAATAGATTATCTGCACAGTTTAAGGGATACATTCATATATAACTGAGCAGGTCCCTAAAGGTGAAAATTGAGGGTGCTATATAGTGTTTGCTATTTTAAGGTGTACCTCTCTGAAACTGTGGAGATAATCCTGTAAAATCCCTTAATATAATTAATTAATTTATCAATTGATTAACCCCAAAAGTTGCTCATTAATTGAAAAATTAAGCTAATGTTATTTTCTCCCTTAAACTCTACTTCATTTGTTTATTAAGGGCTTTTCAAATTAAGGTGTTTTAAGGGGATTTGAAGGGACTGATGTAGATTTGTGTCTGAGTGAGAGTTTTCGGTGATTTAACGTCTTTTCTTGTTCTTTGTTTTTCAGGAGCGAGTGACCAAACTGTCTCCCCGAGAACACAGCGAGGAGGACCTGAGCGAGCTGTTTGAAGCCTCCATGAAGCTCTACTGAACACAGACAGACACACTGACACTTTCTGTCCCTGTGAGGACCAAACACGCTGAGAGGACGTTTTAAATAAACACTGTTCATCACTATTTGAATATAAAAGCTGTCAGATGTGAACTGATCTCAGGTCTGTTGTGTGTTGAGCTGCAGTTCTTCTAACAGCCACTAGATGTCGCAGCCTGTTCAGACTCACCTGTGAAGTATTGATTCTACATTTACATACAAATATAAAATAAAATACATATTTACACGTTGGTGTGGAGCGTCAGTGCTTTAACTGCATCATGTAAGCTCTCCACTGATCCAGGACCTGCCCAAAACACAAGAAAAATCAAGACCTATTGAAGGTACTTTAATATATTATCTGCACGGTTTAAGAAAAACAAGAAAAAGACCAAATGCAACGAAATCCATCCGTTAATTTAGAACTTAACTTAATAATTAGTGGAAATTCAGGGATGCTGTTTGGTGTATTTATTTTGACATTTTTGGAGACAATCCCTTCATATATCATAATCTCTTCATTTATCAATCAATTAACTCCACATTTGAGCTGAATCCCTGAAAAGTTAAGGTACAATTAAAGGAGTACCTGAAATATAATTCAGAGAGTTAAATTAAATGTTTACATTTTAGTGGTTTATGTGCACAGATTAAAGATTTTGTTTTCAGGTTTTGGACTTCTACAGTTGAAATAGAATCGCACTCTGTCTTCAGTAACTAAATACTTTACTAAACAAGCTGCTTTATCGTTTTTTAATTGAAGTGTTAAAGATGGAATTTACTCTGCCATCTGAGCACGATGAACAACAAAAACAAGAAGCAACCGGAGAACTTTTATCAAGTCTTTTATGAGGCGACTAATTTAAAAGGTACAAATATTAGAACATCAGCTGAACAGAAACCTGAATTAAAAGCAGAAAAATATCAGTGGCTCCAAATTTTGGCTCGAGACGCTTTATAACAAAGAGATGACTATTTGTGACCAGTGAGTTTTGTTCACATCTGTTATTTAAATCCTTTTTAGAGGCCTGAAAAGTTACAATGATCCTGTAATTCACAAAGACAATCAAAGACGAGGAAAAATCTCTATAATAAAGTTAATGAAAAAATAAAAGAGGTTTGCTAATCCCTCACATAGATCACTGGATCATAGATCACCTGTCAGCCAATCAGAAAATAGGTAATAATTAATATAAAACTGCCAACATTTGAAATTAGAAATGAGCATTTTTATGTCTTTATTATATATTTTATTTCCACTACAATGAACCATGAGACTGAAACTGTCAAATGTCTTGAAATGTTAAAATGTATTTTCACATTATTGGATGTTTTAAACATCTGTGTGTTACTATAAACACTCACAATCCTACTTTGTCATTTTTACTCAAATGTGTTACTTTAAAATAAATTAACTATTGGAGATAAGTCTTTTTAGCAATTTCATTTTATTTCATTTTACAGTCAGAACTTATAAATACAAGACTAGGAAGTAAGAAACGTTTGAGCTCTTTGGCCATTAGTGAAGAATTATAGACAATGAACCCAACTACATGTTCGTTGCTTTAAACTCTCTATTTTGACTAACTCATAACCCCCAACTGTCACTGCTGCTGAAAATACACAGTGTTTACTGAAGAGTATACTGAGCTGTTTCAGCAGTTAGTACTCCAGGAAGTGATGCAGTGTTTCTACTAAACACTAGGGTTCCTGCTCTGAAGAAGCTCCGCCCCTCTGCTCACACAAACCAGGAAACAGTTTCTTCTTCTGCTTCACTGAGACGAGACACACTGAGAGACAGACGACAAGACTCACCTTCAGACCAAAACCACCACTTCCACTGAGAGAGGACAGCTACAGAAGGGAATACTGGGAATACTGGAGGACGACCACTTCAACCTGCAGCTGAATCCACAAACTGAACAAGAGTTTCACAAGAACAAAGACTCAAAGTGGAAGTAACTTTCAGGGACGTCACTAACGGAGGGTTACAGAATGCCAGTGGCACAGGAGGAAGGTCAACAAAGGCCGGGGGTGAAGACGGAGTCATAGGAGACCAGCGGCGAAGATTGAGACTTTCTGTAGGCTTGTGGCAAAGACGAAGGCTGTGACCCTCTGGAGGCCTGCAGCGTAGACGAAGGCTGGGACCCTCTGGAGGCCTGCAGTGAAGGAAGGGACTCTCTGGAAGCCGGAGCGGGGAACCCTCTTGAACCTGACGGCGAAGGCGGGAACCCCCTGGAGGTCTGCGGCGAAGGCGAGAGCCATCTGGAGGCCAGTCATCCAGTTTAGGAGCCGGCATCGGGACAGCAGGACATGGAACCGGCGATGGGATGACGGATGATCAGTGGAGCGGGTTGGACCAGTGGTGTTCGGGAGTCCAGAACCTGCCCTTCCGGCCGAGAAGGAGGGTACGGCTGCTGCTGGGACCCAGCTGTTGATCCTGTGGCGTACTGTGATCCAACCAGAAGAGGACGTGGTTGCGATCCAGCATCATCTAGGGATTGGTGCTGCTGCGATCCAGCTGGGAAAGGAAGCGACTGCGATCCAGCAGCAAGTCCAGGGAGCTGCTGCGATCCAGCCGAGAGAGGAGTCAACTGCAATCCAGCAGGGAGTCCGGGACCGGAGAGCAGCTGCGATCCGGCAGGGGGTGCTGGCTGCTGCAATGGCTACTGCGATCCAGCAAGGAGTGATAGCGTTGGAACTGGGGACGACCGCGGCGCCGGAACTGGGGATGGCAGTGGAGCAGGCGAGCAGCTGGGCGGCGGAACTCCTCCGGTGCAGGCAAGTTGTGGGTTGGTAGACAGAAGACTGGCCAGTAGAAATACATGCTGAGGAGTGTTGGGCCAAACTGTGAAAAGATCGGGATGTCTCCCAGTTGTGACCATCGATCCCCTGCCCATTGGAGCGCCGGTCCTTTGAGCAGGTAGATTACAAGGGCCACCTTGGATAGCTCGTCGGGGTGCAGGTGTGGGTGCATCTCTATGATCGGGAACACAGTGACAAAAATGTATCCGTCGAGCCCGAGAAGGGTATGAGTTGCGCAATAATGTGGGAGTAAATCTGTGGTGACAGAGTGACTGAGGAAGTGCCGGAATTAATGGTTGGCATGGCTGGTGGTGGATGGGTGGAGAGGAAGCGGCGCTCATGGCGGTAATGGTTTCGGTAAAGGTCCGACCTTCTGTTACTGAACAGACAGGCAGGGGCCACCGAGATGGAAACAAACAGTTCTTTATTTGATTTGACAGTACAGGTGTGCAGGTAGGGAGATAGGAAAGTCCAACTCGCTGGAGTCAGGAGAATCGCTGGAGAAGTGTTATGCTGCGTAGCATAGGGAGTCCTAGATTCAAACGAAGTCGGACCCTGACTGAGGTGAGTGCAGGGCTTTTATGCTGGCTGTGATTGGGAGCAGGTGTGCATGATTAGTGGGTTGTGGAGCCTGGCGTATCTGTGACAAACAGAAACCTGAATTAAAAGCAGAAAAAAAAATCAGCGGCTCCAAATTTTGGCTCGAGACGCTTTATAACAAAGAGATGACTATTTGTGACCAGTGAGTTTTGTTCACATCTGTTATTTAAATCATTTTTAGAGGCCTGAAAAGTTACAATGATCCAATAAAAATCACAAAGAAAATCAAAGACGAGGAAAAATCTCTATAATAAAGTTAATGAAAAAATAAATGAGGTTTGCTAATCCCTCACATAGATCACTGGATCATAGATCACCTGTCAGCCAATCAGAAAATGGCTAATAATTAATATAAAATTGCCAACATTTGAAATTCGAAATTAGCATTTGTATATCTTTAATATATATTTTATTTCCACTACAATGAACCCCGAGACTGAAACTGTCAAATTTCTTGAAATGTTCAAATGTATTTTCACATTATTGGATGTTTTAAACATCTATGTGTTAATATAAACACTCACAATCCTACTTTGTCAGTTTTACTCAAATGTGTTATTTTAAAATAAATAAACTATTGGAGATAAGTCTTTTTAGCAATTTCATTTTATTTCATTTTACAGTCAGAACTTATAAATACAAGACTAGGTAGTAAGAAACGTTTGAGCTCTTTGGCCATTAGTGAAGAATTATAGACAATGAACCCAACTACATGTTCGTTGCTTTAAACTCTCTATTTTGACTAACTCATAACCCCCCAACTGTCACTGCTGCTATGAAATACACAGTGTTTACTGAAGAGTATACTGAGCTGTTTCAGCAGTTAGTACTGCAGGAAGTGATGCAGTGTTTCTACTAACATGAAGGTTTTATTGGTAGATTTTATTGTTACTGCAGGTAGAAAAACAAGAGCGTGTCCAGTCCTGTGTGTTCCTGCTCTGAAGAAGCTCCGCCCCTCACCTGACACAAACCAGGAAACAGTTTCTTCTTCTGCTTCACTGAGACGAGACACACTGAGAGACAGACGACAAGACTCACCTTCAGACCAAAACCACCACTTCCACTGAGAGAGGACAGCTACAGGAGGGAATACTGGGAATACTGGGAATACTGGAGGACGACCACTTCAACCTGCAGCTGAATCCACAAACTGAACAAGAGTTTTACAAGAACAAAGACTCAAAGTGAAAGTAACTTTCAGGGACGTCACTAACGGAGGGAGTGACTGACTGATTCCTGTCTGAGCCGTCTGCCTGCTGCGAGTTCAGCTTCACTCAGAGACTAAATGGCTTCCAGGTTAGAGGAGGATCTCTGCTGTCCTGTCTGCAATGACATCTTTAAAGATCCTGTCATCCTGTCATGTTGCCACAGCTTCTGTAAAGTCTGTCTGCAGAGCTGGTGGACAGAGAAGGAAACTCAAGAGTGTCCACTTTGTAAGAGAAGATCATCAAAGCAGTTACCTCCTTTAAATTTGGCATTAAAGAACCTGTGTGAGACGTTCAGAGAGGAGAGAGAGTCAGAGAGCTTCAGAGGCTCTCTGCAGTCTGCACTCTGAGAAACTCAAACTCTTCTGTCTGGACCATCAGCAGCCAGTGTGTGTCACATCTGCAGAGATTCAGAAAAACACAGCGACCACAGATTCAGACCCATCGATGAAGCTGCACGACAACACAAGAAGAAACTTCAGGAAACTCTGAAGCCCTTAAAGAAGAAGTTACAGGTTTCTGAACAAGTTAAAGTGAAGTTTGGTCAAACAGCAGAACACCTGAAGGTCCAGGCCCGACACACAGAGAGGCAGATTAAGGAGCAGTTTAAGAAGCTTCACCAGTTTCTAGAAGAGGAAGAGGAGGCCAGGATGGCTGCACTGAGGGAGGAAGAGGAGCAGAAGAGTCAGATGCTGAAGGAGAAGATGGAGGCTCTGAGCAGAGAGATAGCAGCTCTTTCAGACACAGTCAGAGCCACAGAGGAGCAGCTGAGAGCTGAAGACGTCTCATTCCTGCTCAACTACAAGGCTGCAGTGGAGAGAGTCCAGCAGCGCCC
>NC_058054.1:590000-595000 GCF_020085105.1 Siniperca chuatsi
TGTGTTTGTGTGTGTGTGTGTGTTTGTGCTTGTTTGTGTGAGTGTGTGTGTGTGTTTGTGTGTGTGTGTGTGTTTGTGTTTGTGTGTGTGTGTGTGTGTGTGTGTGTGTGTGTGTTTGTGTGTGTGTGTGTTTGTGTGTGTGTGTTTGTTTGTGTGAGTGTGTGTTTGTTTGTGTGAGTGTGTGTGTGTTTGTTTGTGTGTGTGTGTGTGTGTGTGTGTGTGTTAATTTCTTACATCAGGACACAAGAGTGTGTTTGAGTTGTGTTTTTACCTGGTGTTCATTACGTTATGGGGACACAAGTATATACAGAGTCTGTATATGCTTGTGTCCCCATAACGTAATGATAAAAAGTATATTTGAGTCTTTACGTGTTTTTACCTGTGTGTGAAAGTTGTGTGTTATCAGTGTATGTGTGTGAGTGTGTGAGTGTGTGAGTGTGTGTGTGTGTGTGTGTGTGTGTGTGTGTGTTTCTCAGAAGAGCCTCTCTCCTTGTTTTAATCCACTTTAATCTGATCCAGGAACAGTTGTTATATAAACCTGATCTTACTGTTTAACTGGTTTAACCCTGATCACAGAGCCACACCTGAGCTCACCTGTTCACCTGCTCAGCGCGTGACTCATCAGACTGGAACGTTTGCTGAAGGCTTTGTTGTGTTTTATTAAACTTGTTGCTGACTCATCAGTGAACCCGCTGTGAAACACCTGAACTCACCTTTAATCGTTTTCTTCCTCAGTTTATTCAGTTTGTCATAAATCACACAAACTGGAGAAAACTGTAATAATTTCCAAAGAAACGGCCGAGCAGAAAACATCACGACTCGTGCACTTTCTCAGGCTCTGTTCTTCTTTATGTTTTAAATTTGGTTACATTCGCATTATTCTCTTATTTCTTATGAAGCACTCTGTCTTCAGTAACTAAATACTTTACTAAACAAGCTGCTTTATCGTTTTTTAATTGAAGTGTTAAAGATGGAATTTACTCTGCCATCTGAGCACGATGAACAACAAAAACAAGAAGCAACCGGAGAACTTTTATCAAGTCTTTTATGAGGCGACTAATTTAAAAGGTACAAATATTAGAACATCAGCTGAACAGAAACCTGAATTAAAAGCAGAAAAATATCAGCGGCTCCAAATTTTGGCTCGAGACGCTTTATAACAAAGAGATGACTATTTGTGACCAGTGAGTTTTGTTCACATCTGTTATTTAAATCCTTTTTAGAGGCCTGAAAAGTTACAATGATCCTGTAATTCACAAAGACAATCAAAGACGAGGAAAAATCTCTATAATAAAGTTAATGAAAAAATAAAAGAGGTTTGCTAATCCCTCACATAGATCACTGGATCATAGATCACCTGTCAGCCAATCAGAAAATAGGTAATAATTAATATAAAACTGCCAACATTTGAAATTAGAAATGAGCATTTTTATGTCTTTATTATATATTTTATTTCCACTACAATGAACCATGAGACTGAAACTGTCAAATGTCTTGAAATGTTAAAATGTATTTTCACATTATTGGATGTTTTAAACATCTGTGTGTTACTATAAACACTCACAATCCTACTTTGTCATTTTTACTCAAATGTGTTACTTTAAAATAAATTAACTATTGGAGATAAGTCTTTTTAGCAATTTCATTTTATTTCATTTTACAGTCAGAACTTATAAATACAAGACTAGGTAGTAAGAAACGTTTGAGCTCTTTGGCCATTAGTGAAGAATTATAGACAATGAACCCAACTACATGTTCGTTGCTTTAAACTCTCTATTTTGACTAACTCATAACCCCCCAACTGTCACTGCTGCTATGAAATACACAGTGTTTACTGAAGAGTATACTGAGCTGTTTCAGCAGTTAGTACTGCAAGAAGTGTTTCTACTAAACACTAGGGTTCCTGCTCTGAAGAAGCTCCGCCCCTCTGCTCACACAAACCAGGAAACAGTTTCTTCTTCTGCTTCACTGAGACGAGACACACTGAGAGACAGACGACAAGACTCACCTTCAGACCAAAACCACCACTTCCACTGAGAGAGGACAGCTACAGAAGGGAATACTGGGAATACTGGGAATACTGGAGGACGACCACTTCAACCTGCAGCTGAATCCACAAACTGAACAAGAGTTTCACAAGAACAAAGACTCAAAGTGGAAGTAACTTTCAGGGACGTCACTAACGGAGGGTTACAGAATGCCAGTGGCACAGGAGGAAGGTCAACAAAGGCCGGGGGTGAAGACGGAGTCATAGGAGACCAGCGGCGAAGATTGAGACTTTCTGTAGGCTTGTGGCAAAGACGAAGGCTGTGACCCTCTGGAGGCCTGCAGCGTAGACGAAGGCTGGGACCCTCTGGAGGCCTGCAGTGAAGGAAGGGACTCTCTGGAAGCCGGAGCGGGGAACCCTCTTGAACCTGACGGCGAAGGCGGGAACCCCCTGGAGGTCTGCGGCGAAGGCGAGAGCCATCTGGAGGCCAGTCATCCAGTTTAGGAGCCGGCATCGGGACAGCAGGACATGGAACCGGCGATGGGACAGCAGGACATGGAGCAGGCGACGGTACAGCAAGAGCTGGCGTTGGGACAGTACGACATGGAGCCAGCGACGGGATGACGGATGATCAGTGGAGCGGGTTGGACCAGTGGTGTTCGGGAGTCCAGAACCTGCCCTTCCGGCCGAGAAGGAGGGTACGGCTGCTGCTGGGACCCAGCTGTTGATCCTGTGGCGTACTGTGATCCAACCAGAAGAGGACGTGGTTGCGATCCAGCATCATCTAGGGATTGGTGCTGCTGCGATCCAGCTGGGAAAGGAAGCGACTGCGATCCAGCAGCAAGTCCAGGGAGCTGCTGCGATCCAGCCGAGAGAGGAGTCAACTGCAATCCAGCAGGGAGTCCGGGACCGGAGAGCAGCTGCGATCCGGCAGGGGGTGCTGGCTGCTGCAATGGCTACTGCGATCCAGCAAGGAGTGATAGCGCCGGAACTGGGGATGGCAGTGGAGCAGGCGAGCAGATGGGCGGCGGAACTCCTCCGGTGCAGGCAAGTTGTGGGTTGGTAGACAGAAGACTGGCCAGTAGAAATACATGCTGAGGAGTGTTGCGAAACTGTGAAAAGATCGGGGATGTCTCCCAGTTGTGACCATCGATCCCCTGCCCATTGGAGCGCCGGTCCTTTGAGCAGGTAGATTACAAGGGCCACCTTGGATAGCTCGTCGGGGTGCAGGTGTGGGTGCATCTCTATGATCGGGGAACACAGTGACAAAAATTTATCCGTCGAGCCCGAGAAGGGTATGAGTTGCGCAATAATGTGGGAGTAAATCTGTGGTGACAGAGTGACTGAGGAAGTGCCGGAATTAATGGTTGGCATGGCTGGTGGTGGATGGGTGGAGAGGAAGCGGCGCTCATGGCGGTAATGGTTTCGGTAAAGGTCCGACCTTCTGTTACTGAACAGACAGGCAGGGGCCACCGAGATGGAAACAAACAGTTCTTTATTTGATTTGATAGTACAGGTGTGCAGGTAGGGAGATAGGAAAGTTCATAGGAGGGAAGACTCGCTAGAGACAGGAGAATCGCTGGAGAAGTGTTATGCTGCGTAGCATAGGGAGTCCTAGATTCAAACCTCACCCTGAGGTGAGTGCAGGGCTTTTATGCTGGCTGTGATTGGGAGCAGGTGTGCATGATTAGCGGGTTGTGGAGCCTGGCGTATCAGTGGCAAACAGAAACCTGAATTAAAAGCAGAAAAAATATCAGCGGCTCCAAATTTTGGCTCGAGACGCTTTATAACAAAGAGATGACTATTTGTGACCAGTGAGTTTTGTTCACATCTGTTATTTAAATCATTTTTAGAGGCCTGAAAAGTTACAATGATCCAATAAAAATCACAAAGAAAATCAAAGACGAGGAAAAATCTCTATAATAAAGTTAATGAAAAAATAAATGAGGTTTGCTAATCCCTCACATAGATCACTGGATCATAGATCACCTGTCAGCCAATGAGAAAATGGCTAATAATTAATATAAAATTGCCAACATTTGAAATTCGAAATTAGCATTTGTATATCTTTTAATATATATTTTATTTCCACTACAATGAACCCCGAGACTGAAACTGTCAAATTTCTTGAAATGTTCAAATGTATTTTCACATTATTGGATGTTTTAAACATCTATGTGTTAATATAAACACTCACAATCCTACTTTGTCAGTTTTACTCAAATGTGTTATTTTAAAATAAATAAACTATGGGAGATAAGTCTTTTTAGCAATTTCATTTTATTTCATTTTACAGTCAGAACTTATAAATACAAGACTAGGTAGTAAGAAACGTTTGAGCTCTTTGGCCATTAGTGAAGAATTATAGACAATGAACCCAACTACATGTTCGTTGCTTTAAACTCTCTATTTTGACAAACTCATAACCCCCCAACTGTCACTGCTGCTATGAAATACAGTGTTTACTGAAGAGTATACTGAGCTGTTTCAGCAGTTAGTACTGCAGGAAGTGATGCAGTGTTTCTACTAACATGAAGGTTTTATTGGTAGATTTTATTGTTACTGCAGGTAGAAAAACAAGAGCGTGTCCAGTCCTGTGTGTTCCTGCTCTGAAGAAGCTCCGCCCCTCACCTGACACAAACCAGGAAACAGTTTCTTCTTCTGCTTCACTGAGACGAGACACACTGAGAGACAGACGACAAGACTCACCTTCAGACCAAAACCACCACTTCCACTGAGAGAGGACAGCTACAGGAGGGAATACTGGGAATACTGGGAATACTGGAGGACGACCACTTCAACCTGCAGCTGAATCCACAAACTGAACAAGAAGTTTACAAGAACAAAGACTCAAAGTGAAAGTAACTTTCAGGGACGTCACTAACGGAGGGAGTGACTGACTGATTCCTGTCTGAGCCGTCTGCCTGCTGCGAGTTCAGCTTCACTCAGAGACTAAATGGCTTCCAGGTTAGAGGAGGATTTCTGCTGTCCTGTCTGCAATGACATCTTTAAA